>NW_027515263.1:0-86937 GCF_048772815.1 Callospermophilus lateralis | reverse complement strand
ATGAAGTGAATGAGCTCACAGCCTTGGCAACCACTTTGTCCTAACAGTTGCTTCCAAGGGTCCCATGAGATGGAGGCTGCCCCTACTTCCTGTGACACTTTCACAAGTTAGAATGGTATATCAACCATTGGTATCGGGGAAAAGATCTCCACACAGGCCTGGTTTGGTCCATTTGCTCTATATTAAAAAGAGAGAGGCTTATTCAGACACATCCCTTCATAGTGACCAGGTTGTTTGCCATGGAAGCTAACTTTTGCTCTCTCAGGTCCTTCATAGCAGTCTACATCTTCTTCGGGGATCATTTCTGCATGGATCTTTGATATTCTCAGCAGGTGGAAGATCCCCAACATTCCTCTTTTGTAAGACCAACTCTGTCCCTGCACTGCTCTAAAGTTAGATTGAGGGAACAGTGTATGGTTAGGGTTAATAATATGTTCAATTTTGGTTAGCAATCATTCTGCTGGATGAATAATGGTACTGGAAACCTGTGATATTTACAAGAATATATAGGTAAAATATAACAGAAATCTAGGGAAGATTTGAAGCCAAGTAGGGCATTGGGTCCTTGAGTGGGATACTTAGCTTTGAATTATATTCTGCACAGATTTCTCAGATAAGTCAATATACAATGAAATTGGATCTTGTACCTCGGATGATTGAATAACAAACAGAACATCTTGTCATAAAGGAATAGTCCGTAGGATTACCAAGGTAGTCAGCAGGTTTATAAAGAAGAGTGAGTATAGGATTTGGACCAAAAGTTCTTTACAAATAGGGTTTCGGGTAGAGAGTGAATGTAAATGTCAGCACATGTGAAGAGTCAGTCACAATGATGAACAGGGGAAAATATGTAGGAAAGCAGACATAAATAGAGACATTAGGAAATCAGCAAAAGTATAAAGTGTGTAATTGGTTTAGACATTTTCAACAGGGTTGAGTTTGAATATATAATCTTAGGAAGAAACAAATATGTTGTCACAAATAGGATTGAATTCGAGAGCATTAGGTAACCAGGACTTGGATGTTTTTTTGTAATCCATGTTCACTTTCCATTTAGGCTTTTTTAAAATCATAAGTGTGACCATTGCATTTTGTGTCCAGAATATTATTGTGATAAAATGTATGTGTAGATCAGGTGACATGAATATTTCTTCCACCGTTTCTGGAGCAATGTTTTGTAGACGTATAATTTAGTATTTGGGGTACAAATAGGTGTACCCTGTGTCTATGAATATGCAGATTATGCATGAATAGACCATACTGTGTATAAATAATATAACTGGTTCCACTTTAAATAATGGATTGAATTGATATCTGAAAATATGAAAGAAATCTCATATTGATATGCAATCATTCATTCCAACCACTTATAGATCTAATGGTAATATTAGGGTTATATTTTATCCTGAAAAGTGTGTGAGTTTTGTTTCAAACGTGATTATGGAAATCAAAAATAATGTGTTTGGAAAGAAGTATCATGAAAAGAATAGTCAAGAAACCTGGAGGAATTCATGTGTTCTGAAGCAGGAAGTGATTGAACGTGAAACTCATGCATATAAATTTGCGAACTTTTGAATGAAATATATACAGTATGATGTGCATAAGCTGCAGAAATAGTAATGTAGCAATGTTGAATAAAAATGAACATCAAAATACACATCATGTCCCCTAGGAATCTACTTGCATTGATATTAATCTGGGTCAGTTACTGTAGAAATATTAGGATTTTTATGCACCATTTACTGAAGTTAGTTTTCAGTACTAGGAAACAAATATGTATTTCAGGTGGATGAATATTCTGAGAATAATCTTGTGGAAACTTGATTTTAAATCCATATAAATCGCAAAACATTATAAACAAAAAACACACACAGACATTAAAATGTAGCATAGTATATGCCAATTGAAATTCATCTTGAAATATATATCATCCACTGATCCAAAACTATTTGTTTAATGAACTTGGATTCATGAATAATGTTGTTCAACTAAGAAGCTCCCCCATAGTTTGAATTTTCTGTTCCAACAGTGTTTAGGAGGAGTGATCTCCTAAATGTGTATGCAAATATGTGCTACACAAAAATATTTCCACTCTCATCCAGAACAATGACTTGATATTACCTTCGCCCCAAGAAAGACACAATTGGAATAGAAGAGTTAGAAATTCTGTGAATACATATCTGGAATTAAAATGCTCGGGAGTTCACAACATTGGAGTTTGCAGAGGAGTTTCCAAAAGTAAGGGAGAGGCTTGATAGACCCAACCTGATTTTTTATTAAAATTGGGAACCATCTTGCCACAAAGCCGTGAAAAGATAATTTTGGCTTTACTCTAAATTACTGCAAATTCTGAACCTGCTTGGAACGCCTGCCCGTGCCTTGAACTCATCCACACCTGGCTCTCTGACCAGATAACAGTACTTTCTGAAACTTTAGTGACACCTCATAAATATTGGCCTTCCCTGGCCAGACAACAACCCTCTCTGAGGCTCTAATGGTCCTCATTATTTCTGATATTGGGGCCAGCAAAAAAAAAAAAAAAAAGTAAACTACCATTAGTGTGATGCTTTCAAAGTTTTGTTATCTGTAACCACCCGTTTGTGTAACTTTCTGGGCTATATAGCTGGGCTGTAGGAAAGGTGGGGTTGCTGTCTTGTTCCCGCCATTTTGGGAAGGAGAGGCAGCCCAGCCTGTTGAAATAATAAGCTTGCCTTAATTTGATTTTAATTGGAGTCAGTGGTCTTTTCTTGCATCCTAGTCCAAAATTTTGGGGTTCCCCAGTGAGATGACCCTGCCTGAGCAGATCACAAAACCAGACTGCTGAAAATTCTGAAGCTGGCCTTCCCTCCAGGGCACTGGGCTGGAGAACCACTGTAGGGGGTGCACAACTTGAGATGTTCCAAGGCCTTGGAGTGAGCCGTCAGTCTGGGGAGCACTGCAGTGAACCACCACACTAAAACTATTATCAAGCCCCTGGTGTAGGAGGCCTCCATAGGTAAGTGGCGCCTTTATAACATCTGATATCTGGTTAAGGGAGATCTCTTCTGATGACAGAGAGGTGGCCTGGGGAGGCTCACATACACTCCTGTCCAGGACAGTAATGAGAATCATGCTGTCCTCTGTTCTGTTCTGTAGGGAATTCCTCTGGAAGGGTAGAGAGGTGCTGATGGGCACACACACGCTCCTACCCTGGAGCTTTAGCAAGATGTTGCATTGCTCCTCTGTTTTTCTGTTTCGGCACCAGGATTCTGTTTTTCTGTGTTTTGTTCTGTGGTCTATATGTTTTTTGTTGTTTGTTTTTGTGCGTTTTTTTGTTTGATTTCTGTGGTAAAATTTTAAGGATATTGGACGTGAAAAAGGGTAACAAAGCAAGTAAGCCTGACACCCTTTAGACTGTGTTTTAAGGAACTGTGATGAACTTTACCCACCTTTGTTAAGCAGGAAGAAAGAAGCCCCTAGCTGGCTGCCTGGAGCACACCCACTGCACAGGGCAATGCCTGCTGGGGAACGAAGAACTGAGTATATCCCAGGTTAACAAGTGAAACTCTTTAAAATCCCTTGTCCCTCCAGATCATGAGAGTCACAACCTTTTGGCAGAGTCCCCTTGTTTTTCCTTTGTTAGCAAAGCAATAAACCTCCATTTTCTTTTTCTCAAAACCCTGTCCTCATTATTAAATTAGCATTAATTTGCTTCAGGGTCAGAAACCGAACTTTAAGTTACAAATTTTGATACACCCCCCCCCCCCCCGTCCCAGAACTTTTTGAGAGCTGACGACTGAAATGTTAGGAGATGGAGCATGCTTGGAGTGGACCCGAAACAGAAGAGCTAATCCTGTAAGTAAAAGGAGGGACTGAGGGACCCCAGCAACTGCCAAAGCCCTGTTGCTTCAGGGAATTCCCTCCTTCCTTCCCTGCACTGTAAGCATTATGATACCTCTGTCTTCTTTTAAAAGAGAAAAATAAAAAGGGGACACTAAATGCAGTAAAGTCACCATGGAGACCCTTGATTTTACATTTCAGGTAGCTTCTCTGTGAAAACATCTGGTCCCCTTGTGGGGACATCTGTGGTGCCACTGGTGCAGGAGATTTTTCTCTTATCTGCTCTGTTTTAAAGGCTTCTGTCTGTCAGCCATATTCAGGAGTTCCTTTCTGTCTGTCTTGTGCCTTTGTTTTTGGCCCTTTAAGACATGTGCAATAATGTGTTTATATTATAAATTGTTTCTTGAGAATGATCTTAGCTGAATGTGTGTCTAAATGATGATGTTTTATTGTAAAAATCTGGTATCTGAATGCGTTTTTTGAAGCATTGCACAATATTGCAGTTAAAAGTCGGGTTTAGGTAATTGTTTAGTTTTTGATTTCAGATAATTCATGCCAGAGAACTTAAATACTTAGTATGGAAAACTGAAGAACTCTACTTCCAAGTTGGCAAGTAACTTCCCAATCATGCAGTCTTTTTTTCTCCAATTTTGAATTGGGTAGCCTGGGAAAATGTCACTGTGTTTACCAGTGCATTAATTTGGACAAGGATAGTAAATCATAGTATGATATCTGTTGACAAAACAAGATGTAAAGATATAAAATTTTGTGAATTGTATCTTAAACTTGTAGCATAATTTTCAACATCCTAACCAGAAAATTATGGTTAAAATGCCTTAGGCCTGAGGTGTCTGCTCAGAATAGCAGTTTTTTCCTGCTCCTTCCAGACTTCAGCCAGGACTTCTGTTGAAATGCAAATGAAAGTCTCCTGTAAGCTCAGTAGGAGACTGATCTGAGGCCTAAGGGAAAAAAATGGTAAATTGTATTGTATTTACTAATTACCGGCCAGTCATTTTTTCTAGGACTCATAATTTTTTCTTAGATTCTTTTTTTTTTTTTTGAGTTTATGATTTTGATCCTACAGACCTAGGTTAATGTTTTTCTGATGAGTTTTATCTTTGACCAACTGTGGAGTTTTAAAAACATTGCAGTGGTGATTTCACCTGTGAAAAGCTACAAGGCCTTCACTATTATTAGGTGTGCACACTTTTGTTATGTGTTGTATGTCTATATATATATATATACACATATGTCCGTATATCATTCAAATGATACACAAATTAACATATATAAGGAGCACTCATATAAAAAAGCGCTCATAAAAACAAATTTTAAAAAGTGGACCACAGATCTTTAATTCACGTGGTTTAAATGTTTCAATTTAGATTGGATAAACAGATAAATATAAATGTCTTCAAATTTATGCCTATAAGTTTTTCTAGGTGTTCAAAAATCTAATAAAATATTATTGTCTACCAAAGGTCTATATGACTTTGTTCTAGGACTTTTCCTTCAACCAAAAAATGGTTTACACTGTTCAATACATTTGTCTAATATTTTGATTAAAAAGTAAAGTAAATTTGATTTGGATTTACTCATTCATGAGTGTTTTTGTTTGATATCTGATTGATATACTAAGGTCTATCAATTTTTAGTACAAAATCTGCATAAAATGTTTACAATCTTATACAGACTTTCTACTAAAGTCTGTGTAAGATTGTAAAAATTAGTCATGTGTTAAAGAGACAAAAATTTCTTAAAACATAAGATTACTCATAACATTGTGTTTATTAAGTTTTATTTTTTCCAGAGCAAGCAACCATAAAAATTAAACAACTGTTTAAAACAGAACTGTTATTTTAGAGCACTGTACTGCCATTTCTTTAAAAGATAAACTTGGTTAATGTAGAAACATCAATGTAACTGTGATGCTATTAATGTGCTCATATCTTCCAGTTATACAACTCGATAAGGTAGAAACTTTAAAAGAGCATTATATCAAGCTGGTGTTCTGAAGTTGTATGGTAAATAAAATATATATTGGGGATTTATTTACCTGTTATCAATAAGATATGTAAAGTTTTATGTTACACTTTACATTGTGCAACAATTTAAATGTATTTTTAAATTAATGAGAGCCTAATCTATTTGAATGTTAAAAACATTCAGCCATTCTTTAATTCATGTTTCAAAAGTGATATTATATGGTGTTAGCTAATGTTCATGTGACCTCAAACAATTTATGTAAACTTTGTAAAAGGATATTAAAAAACGAAGATCAGCTTTAGAACTAAAACACTTAAGATTTATAAAGAGCCCTGTCTTACCTGAGATAAGGCTCTGTGTCCCATCTTACTACATGTGAGAATGACTACGAAAGCAGTAGGTCAGATTTTATTTCATTTAAAGTTATGTTCAAAAGTTTTGTTTTTTTCTTTTTTTTTTTTCTCTCAAGTTTACTAGGATCTCAAACAGGGAATATAAAGTATAACTCACCCAAAAAATTCAGGGTAGCATTACATTAACTAAGTATTTTTACTCTTGTTAAAAAATTTTGTTTTTTAATTTGCTTATAAGTGATCTAAAGATTCCCTGTTGGTGTTTTAACTATGGCTGGAATCTTTCAGAATAAAATCTTGTGATATCCTGGCTTAGATTCCCAGTGCTCTGTGTAAAGTCACCCTGGGCCAAGATCTCAGATTCCAATGGTGAATCTCATGTGTGGCCTCCTGAAATCCCAACACAATTCATGGCAATACTTCTCTGAGGTCAGTTACACAACTCAGTCTCTAAGGGGAATCACAACAGAGTTCAAGCCCAGGTGGACCCAGGCATCTCTTCAAATTGCCACACAAATGATGACAATTAAAACCAAAACACTCTCACATGGCCCTCTTCATCTTTTTATATAGACACTAATCATAACCTCTAGCTGGAGGTTTCCATGAGGGGCACAGCCCAAGACAGTGTCAAAAATAATCTCCCTTGTCCCTCATTTGCCTAAAGTCAGGGTGGCCTGGACAACCTTAGTGTGAACCAGAAGTGATCAAATAGGCCTGCCGTTAATACTACTCCACTTCTCAAATTTGAGGCCTACTGACTGTGGGGTATAGATTTTTAGTGTGAATTGGAGTTATAAGAAAACCCAAGCACCTATTCTCTCCCCTCTGCAGCCCTTTGAAGAACTTATTTGACACAAATGATCCCTATTCTCACTTGATGGAGGTCAGGAATCTTACAGAGGAAGGCGAGAGGCTTCATCCACAATGACTGATCTTTTTTCCATTTAGGTTTTGGATGCCCACATGGGATCTTTCTTTAGATTCATCAGGTGCTGAAAATCTAAACCACAGGCTCACACAGGGCCAAGAGGCTGATTCAGACACGTCCATTTCCAAAGCAATGAAGCAAAGAGCCACAGGTGATGCCCATTCATTTCCATTTGAAAACTGTTTTCTTCAGGCTTCACAAAGGGGTGGCCTGAGGCAAAGACCTTTCTGACATTCAGAGCAACAGAACAATAGGTAATCAAAAGGCCCCAAGCAGGGTTTCTCCACGGAGACTTTCCTTGTTACTCTAATACGTGAGTTTTCTGAGTTGCTCGCCATTCCCTTCAGCTATCCAGTACATGGCCATGTCACAGAGCTTGGAGGTGGTACATATCTTGTACAAAAATACATGATACTAATCTTGAGAGTGGCCAGAATTCATGAAAAAATGGAAAATTAGGTAGATAGCAGGTGTTGCCCATGGATAAGGCAAGCCTCAGTCCATTTATTAATTGGAAAGGATGCATGCTGGGAAGCTTTCTACTAGACAGGACACACCCAATGAGCTATTTTTTTTTCTAATATGCACAAAGAAAAACACAGTGGGATACACAGACATAGAAACAGTCTCCTTGTCAAATGACTTACTGGAAACAGTCCACTCCAATCCAAACAAACCTCCTTTTTTACCTATTCTCAGAACATGGAAAAAAACCACAAACACAAACCAACACCCACAAATGCAACTCCTTCCCCCAAGTAGGTCTGTCACTATCTGGAGTGTCCTCTGACTGGTAGGCCATACGATGTTCCCCACAAATGGCCTTTCTGTCTCAGATCTGGTCTCCTTGGTCAACTCTGTGAAGTTGTCAGGAGGCAGTGGTGAGCCAATTCATGCCCTCTCAGGAAAGACCCCTCTTCAGAGCTTTCTTAGTATTTGGCAACCCTTACATCAGTAGGTACCAAGAAAGACTGACTCTGTCCTTAGTAAATCCAAACAAGTGAGCCCACTGTGACTGGGACTTGGACTGGCTCTGGTGCCTGGCTTCCTGGATCACAAAATTCAGAGAGTTCCATCGCCAAGAAATGAGGTGAGATCACTACCTTCAGGAAATAAATGAGGTCCCTGTCTTGGCCACTACTTTGTCCTAACAGTTGCATCCTAGTGTCTCCTGACATGGAGGCTGCCCTACTTCCTGTGATACTTTCACATGTTAGAATGGTATAGAAACCATAGTCACCTGGGAACAGCTCTCCACACAGGCCTGCTTTGGTCCATCTTCCCTGCATTAAGAATAGAGAGGCTGACTCAGACACATCCTTTCATCCTGACCATGTTGTTTGCCATGGAATATGACTTTTGTTCTCTCAGGTCTTTCATAGCTGCCTACATCTTCTCCAGGGATTATTTCTGCATGGATTTTTGAGGTACTCAGCAGGTGAAAGATCTCCTAACTTCCTGTATTGTAATATCAACTTTATCCCTGCTCTTCTGTAAAGTGAGATTGAGGGAACATTGTATGGTTAGGGTTAATAGCATGTTCCATTTGGCTTAGGAATCATTCTGCTGGATGAATAATGGTATTGGGAACCAGCAATATTTATTAGAATATAGAGGTAAAATATAAGTATGAAAACAGAAATCTAGGTAATATTTGAAGCCCAGAAGGATTTGGGCTCTTGATTGGGATCCTTAGCTTGAGTAATGTTTTGCACCGAGGTCGATGCAAATCGATATACAATGGCATAAGACCCTGTACCTCAGATGATTGAATGTAGAAGAGAACATCCAGTGAAAAAGGGATAGTGTGTAGGATTAGAAAGATAGTCAGTAGGTTTAGGAGGAAGAGTGAGTCTAGGATTTGGACCAAAAGTTCTTTAGCAATAGGTTTCGGTTAGAGAGTGAATATAAATGGCACCATATGTGAAAAGTTGGGCACAATGATGAACTGGGAAAAATATGTAGGAAGGCAGACATCAATAGAGACATTAGGAAATCAGGCAAAGTATAACGTGAGTGATAAGATTTGACATTTTCAACAGGGTTGAGGTTGAATACATAATCTTAAAAAGAAACAAAAATGTAGTCACCAATTGGATTGACATTTGAGAGCATTAGGCAAACTGGACATGGATGTTTTTAGTAATCCATGTTTACATTCCATTGAGGCTTTATTGCAATCATAATGGTGACCTTTGCATTTTGTGTCCAGAATATTACTGTGATAATATGTATATGTAGATCAGGTGACATGAGTATTTCTTCCACCTTTTCTGGGAGCAATATTTTGAAAACATATAAATTAGTACTGGGGATACTAAGAGGTTTACCCTGTGTTGATGAATATAGAGATGATGCATTAATAGACCATACTGTGAAAAAATTATGTGACTGGTTCCAAATTTACATAATGGATTGTTTAATATCTGAAAATATAGACGAAATCATATATTGATATATGTACATTCATTCCAACAAGTTATATATCTAATGGTATTATTAGGGTTACCGTTTATCAAGAATAGTGTGTGAGTTTTGCTTCAAAAATGATAATGGAATCGAAAATAATGTGTTTAGAAAGAAGTCTAGTGAAAAGACCAGTCAAGAAACATAGAGGAATATATGTGTTCTGAAGGAGGAAGTGATTGAAAGTAAACCAAATATTTATAAATTTGTGAACTTGTGAATGAAAGGATATATTTTATGATGTCCATAAACTGAATAAATAATAACGTACCAAGTTTGAATAAAAATGAACTTTAAAAAACACATCATATCCAATAGGAATGTATTTGCATTGATGTTAAACTTAGTCAGTTAGTCTAGAAATATTAGGATTTGTAAGAACCCTTCCCTGAATTTAGTTTTCAGTACTAGGAAACAAATATGTATTTCAGTGGATGTATATTTCTGAGAATAAACTTGTTAAAAGTTGATTATAAATCCACATATATTAATATGAATGAATTCAGGTGGTGTATAAGAAGACATATATTTCATATTTTGGAAAATCTGGAGACTATATATATATATATATATATATATATATATATATATATATATATATAGAGAGAGAGAGAGAGAGAGAGAGAGAGAGAGAAAGAGAGACAAACACACACACATTATAATGTCGCAATATATATGTCAATCGAAATTCATCATGAAAAATAACTCATCCGCATATCCCAAAATATTCATTTTACTGAACATGGATGTATGTATAATGTTGTTCATCTAGGAAGCTCACCCATGGGTTTAATTTTCTGTACCAACAGCGTTTAGGAGGAGTGATCTCTTCTCACAAATAGTATCTGCCAAGTCAGCCACCTTATAAGAATGTACGTGTGAAACCAGGTAGGATTCTATTTGTGCATATAAAAATACATGTGCTTAATAGGCTACAGAGAAAGGGAGACAGGAATTCATATATTTCTTAACTTTAAAAACACATGGAATAGTGTGTAGTGTCCCTCTTTATCCCTTTTGATTAACTTTGGCTTAAAAAAAAGAATTTTATTGAGAATTTTTGTATATATCTTTGTCAGGAATATTGCTCTGAAGATTTCTTTCCTTGATGTGTCTTTGTCTGATTTTGGTATGTGAGTGATATGGAATGAGTTTGGAGGAGTTCCATCCTTTTCTATTTTATGGAATAATTTGAGAAGTATTGTGATGAATGCTTCTTTGAAGGTCTTGTAGAACATGGCTGAGAATCTGTCTGTTCCTGGGCTTTGCTTGATTGGTAGGCTGTTGACAGCAACTTCTATTTCATTGCTTGAAATTGATTTGTTTAAATTGTTCACGTCCTACTAATTAAGTCTGGGTATATCTCTAAAATTTTATTGATGTCATCATGGTATTTTAATTTATTAGACTATAAATTTTCAAATTAGTTTTCAATTATTCTCTGTATTTTAGTTGTGTACTCTGTAAAAGTTCCTTTATGATTCTTAATTTTAGTAATTTGAGGTTTTTTTTTTCTTCATTAGCTTGGTTAAGGAAGTGTCAATTTTATTTATTTTTCAAAGATTAAATTTTGTGTTGTGTCAAAAAAAATAACACATGGAAAATTATTTCAATAAATTGAATAGATTTATAACTCCTACCTTATATTATGCAAAAGGCAAGTCCAACTATACACCATGTCTCTTCTGAAATGCTTGTATCTATTCTGTTTGGGTTCTTTTTCTCCATTATATTAGTATTAGTGGTAAGAGTCTCGTAGGGTATATGAATGTTTCTGAGAATAATCTTGTGAAAAGATAATTATAAATCCAAATTCATGAATATGAAAAATTTAGGAAGTGCAAAATAAGACACATATATTTCATACTTTGAAAAATTTGGAGAGTATATCTATATTTATATCTATATATCTATATTTATCTATCTATCTATCTATCTATATATATATATATATACACACACACACACACACACACACACACAACACTCACAGACATTAAAAAGTACCAATATAAATGCCAATCGAAATTCATCAGTAAATATATATCATCCACAAATGCAAAAAATAGTTATTTTACTGAACATGAGTTTATATATAATGTTTTTCTAATAGGACGCTCTCCTATAGGTTGAATTTTCATTTCCAACAGCATTTAGGAGGAGTGAACTCTTCTCACAATTTGTATTTGCCAAGACAGCCACCTCACAAAAATGTACGTGTGATACCTGGTAGGATTCTATATATGCATATAAATATACATGTGTGAATAGGCTACAGAAAAGGGAAACAATAATTCACATATTTGTTAAGTTTAAAAACACATGGACAATATTTCAATTAAAATTTGACTAGATTTATAACTCCAACCTTATATAAGGCAAATGTCAAGTCCAACTATATAACATGTCTCCTCTGAAGTGCTTGTATTTCTATTGTGTTGGGTTAATTTTCCCGATTATATTAGGATGAATAGTCTGAGTCTACTAGGTATGGGTTAGTGTCAGGGATTCAGTACTTCGAATGAAAAATTGGAAAATGAATCCAATGTGTATGTAAATATACGCTGCACAAATATCCTCCCGCTCTCATCCAGAACAATGCCTTGACATTACCTTCACCACAAGTAAGACACAACTAGAGGAGAAGAGTTACAAAATCAGTGAATACATATCTGGAATGGAAAATGCTAAGGAGTTCACATTCTGGAGGTGGTAGAGGAGTTTCAAAAAGTAAGGGACAGGGTAAACACTCCACAAACATGGAGCTCTGCTGGCCTAAAAACTTTTTGAGAAACTGCCTCTGAGCTTCCGCACTTGAAATATATGTTGTTTTCAGGAGATTTGGCTTCCTTTGTAGTGAGACCATCAAAGCTGGGTCTACATCTATGTGACCTGGAGGACATGGTTTCTTATTTTCCAATGAACAAGATGAAGCAGTGCTGAATCCTCTCTTTGTAGGTAAACTGAGGCCACTGGGGACTAAGTGTCTCCCCGTGTGGACTGTGAAGCCATTTGGTCCTCCTCCATTTTTTGTGGAGTTTTTGCTGCTGCACTGTGAGTTTGGTATTTCTTTCATGAAATACTAGGAGCTAAACTGGGACACAGTGCTGGAGGGAGTTCTGTCACGTGTGGTGGGTCAGGGTCTGCAAGAGAATGCACCAACTAGGCTTCTATCTCTCACAGCTTTCCCCATTGCCCCCTTTTCCATATCAACCTGATTCTTAATTTTCCTCTGAACACTCTCCATATAACAAGATGCCTTTACATATAAGGGTCTGCTGGCTGCACCATGTCAGTTACAAGCCATTTGGAATCCAATGGTAGATCCACAAGGCCCTTCCACGAATGTTTTATCAAACACCTCCCCACCACTGCTCTAGACCCACTACTCAGCAGGCTAAAAACTACTGGCATCTCTGTTCTACACCATTTTCATGAAACTCAGTAAATCAAGGCACTGTCGGGTATAATCATGATCAGCAAAAGGACATCCAATGTTTCTCCAGTGCCACCTGGTCATAGGTATTTCAAAAATTTCATGGTATTTATCTAGCCATTTTTCAAGCATGAAGTTGGAGGCACTGTGGGTTTCAATTCATTCAGCAAAGATTAAATGGTGAGGAAGCTCATTTCAATAAAATCTCTGGAGAACTCTCACAGGCAAGGCTTCCAAAGAGTGGACAAAAGGTCACATTAGGCGAGGCCTATTGAGGTCTATAATGTGAGGTCCATGTGTGTTTTGACTCTCAACTATGGCTGCCATAACTTTAAGGATAAAATCATGTGATATCCTTGCTGAGATTCCCGGCCTCTGTGGAAATCCACCCGGGGCCTAGGTCTCAGTTTCCAAGAGCGACTTTCATGCATGGCCTCTTAAAATCCCAACAAAATTCATGGCAATGCTTCTCTGAGTTCAGTTCCAAAACCCAGTCTCTAAGGGGAATCACACCAGAGTTCAAGCCCACGTGGACACAGTCATTTATTCCAATGCCACACAAATGAGCAACATTAAAACCAAAACACTCCCACAGAGCCCTCATCTTATTCCATATAGTCAATCATCTTAACATCTGGCTGGAGGTTTCCATGAGGGGCGCAGCCCAAGACAGTGTCCAAAATCAGCTCGTTTGCCCCTCATTTGCCTAAAGTCAGGGTAGGCTGGACACCGTTTCTGTGAACCAGGAGTGAACAAATAAACCTGCCGTTAATACTTCTGTATTTCTCCAATTTGAGGTCTACTGATTTTAGGTATCAATTCTTTAGGTGATTTAGAGTCAAGCGAAAACACTAGCACCTCTGCAGGGCTTTGAAGAACTCATTTGACCCAAATAATCCCTATTCTAATTTGATGGAGTGCAGCAACCTAACAGAGGAAGGCAAGAGACTTCATCCAAAATGAATGATATTTTTTGCCATTGTGGTTTTGGAAGCTCACATGGGATCATTCTTAAGATCCATCAGGTGCTGAGAATCTAAGCCACAGCCACACACAGGTCCAAAAGGCTGATAAAGACACATCCCTTTCCAAAGCAATTAAGCTAAGAGCCACAGGTGAGGCCCATTCATTTCCATTTGAAAACTGTTTTCTTCAGGCTTCACAAAGGGGTGGCCTGAGGCAAAGACCTTCCTGACATTCAGTGCAACACAACAATAAGTAAGCAAAAAGCCCAAAGCAGTGTTTCTGCACTGAGACTTTCCTGGTCACACTGATATCTGAGTTTTCTGAGATGCTCGCCATTCTCTTCAACTATCCAGTACATGGCCATGTCACAGAGCTTGGAGGTGGTACATATTTTGGACACAAATCCATGAGCCTATTCTGGAGAGTGGCCAGAATTCAGGAAGAAAACAACAGCTTAGAAAGATAGCAGGTGTTGCACATCGATAAGACAAGCTGCAGTCCATTCATATATTGGGCAGGATAAATTATGGGAAGATTTATACTAGACAGGACACATCCATTAATGCATTCTCTTTTCTAATGTCTACAACAACGGACACAGTGGGATACACATAAACAGAAACACTCGCCTTGTCAAATGACTTACTAGAAACTGTCCACTCCAAACCAAACAAAACGCCTTTCCTATCTATTCTCAGAACCTGAGACAAAACAACAAACCCACAACCACTCCCACAAAGGCACCTCCTTCCCCCAAGTTGGTCTTTGACTATCCGAAGTATCCTCTGACTGGTGGGCCATACTATGTTCCCCCGACATGGCCTGTCTTCTCTCAGATCAAGTTTCTTTGAACAACTCTGTGAAGATGTCAGGAAAAAGTGGTTAGCCACTACCTGTTTTCTCAGGAAAGGTCCATCTTCAGAGCTCTCCTGGCATTTGGCCATCCTCACATCTTTAGGTACCAAGAAAACTGACTCTGTCCTTGGTAAATCCAAACAAGTGAGCCCACTGGGCCTGGGACTGGGACTGCCTCTGGGTGCCTGGCTTCTTGGATACCAAGTTCAGAGAGTTCCATCACCAAGGAAATGAGGTATGTCACATTCTTTGGAACTGAATGAGGTCACTGCCTTGGCAACCACTTTGTACTAACAGTTGCTTCCAAGGGTTACATAAGATGGAGGTTTCCCCTACTTCCTGTGACACTTTCATAAGGTAGAATGTATATCAACCATTGGCACCCGGGAACAGCTCTCCACTCAGGCCTGGAATGTTCCACCTTATCTACAATAAGAAGAGAGAGGCAGATTCAGACACATCCCTTCATCCTGACCAGGTTGTTTGCCATGGAAGATGACTTTTGCTCTCTCAGGTGCTTCATACCTACCTACAACTTCTCCAGGTATCATTTGTGCATGGACATTTGAGGTTCTCATCTGGTGGAAGATCCCCAACTTTCCTGTATGTAAGAACCCCTCTGTCCCTGCTCTTCTGTAAAATGATTGAGGGAACAGTGTATACTTGGGGTTAAAACAGGTTTGATTTGGTGACGAATGATTCTGCGCGATGAATAATGGGATTGGGAACCTGCAATATTTACAAGAATATAGAGGTGAAATATAAGTATGAAAACAGAAATCTAGGTTTGATTTGAAGCCCAGAAGGGTTTTGCCCTTGATTGGGATACTTAGCTTTGAATTATGTTCTGCAAAGATGTCTCAGATAATTCAAATTACAATGGCATAGGACGTTGTACATTGGATGATAGAATTTAGAAGAGAACATCAGGTCAAAAAGGGATATTCAGTAGGATTAGGAAGATAGTCGGTAGGTTTAGGAAGAAGAGTGAGTATAGGATTTGGACCAAAAGTTTTTAGCAATAGACTTTTGGTTATAGAGTGAATGTAAATGTCAGCACATATGAAGAGTCAGTCACTATGTTGAACTGGGGAAAATATGTAGAAAAGCAGATATCAATAGAAACATTACGAAATCAGGCAAAGTATAAAGTGAGGGATATAATTAGACATTTTCAACAGTGTTGAGTTTGAATATATAAATTAGGAAAAAACAAATATGTAGTCACCAATAGGATTGACAATTGACAGCATTAGGCAACCTGGACATGGAAGTTTTTAGAAATCCATGTTCACTTTCCATTTAGGCTTTGGTACAAGCATAAGTGTGACCTTTCCATTTTTTGTGCAGAATATTACTGTGATAATGAGGTGACATGAGTATTTATTTCACCATTTCTGGGAGCAATATATTGAAGATGTAATATTAGAATCGGGGTACAAAGAGGTGTACCCTGTTTCTATGAACATAGAATCAAAGCAAGAATAGACCATACTGTGAATAAATAATATAATTTTTTCAACTTTAAATAATGAATTGAACTGATATCTGAAAAATTAAAGGAAATCGTATACTGATATACAATCATTCATTCCAACCAGTTATATATCTATTGGAAATATTAGTGTTTTGGTTTATCATGAAGAGTGTGTGAGTTTTGCTTCAAAATGATTATGGAAATTCAAAATAATGTGTTTGGAAAAAAGTCTGATGAAAAGACCAGTCAAGAAACCCTGACAATACATGTTTTCTGAAGCAAGAAGTGATTAAAGTTGAAACAAATGCCTATTAATTTGTGAACTTGTGGATGCAATATATATCCTATGATGTGCAAAAACTGAAGAAACAATAATGTACCAGTGTCGAATACAAATGAATGACAAATTACATATCATGTCCCATAGGAGTCTTCTTGCATTGATGTTAGACTGGGTCAGTTACTGTAGAGTAATTAGGATTTGTATGCACCATTCACTGAACTTAGGTTTCAGTACTATGAAACAAATATGTATTTCAGGTGGATGAATATTTCTGCTTATAATCTTGTGAAAAGTTGATTATAAATCCACATACATGTACATGAATGAATTTAGAGAGTATATATTAGACACATTTTTTTATATTTTGAAAAATTTGGAGAGTATATATATATATCTATGTCTATACACACACACAGACACACACACACACACACACACACACAGACACACACACACACACAACATTCACAGACATTAAAAAGTACCAATATAAATGCCAATCGAAATTCATCAGTAAATATATATCATCCACAGATGCAAAAATATTTATTTTACTGAACATGAGTTTATGCATAATTTTGTTCTACTAGGACGTTCTCCTATAGGTTGAATTTTCATTTCCAACAGCATTTAGGAAGAGTGAACTCTTCTCACAATTTGTATCTGCCAAGACAGCCACCTCCCAAAAATGTATGTGTGATACCTGGTAGGATTCTATATATGCATAAAATATACATGTGTGAATAGGCTACAGAAAAAGGAAACAAGAATTCACATATTTGTTAAGTTTAAAAAGAGAAGGAGAATATTTCAATTAAAATTTGACGAGATTTATAACTCCTACCTTATATAATGCAAATGTCAAGTCCAACTATAAAACATGTCTCCTCTGAAGTGCTTGTATTTCTATTGTGTTGGGTGAATTTTCCCCATTATATTAGGATGAATAGTCTGAGTCTACTAGGTAAGTTTTAGTGTCCGGGATTCAGTACTTCAAATGGAAAATTGAAAAATGAATCCAATGTGTATGTAAATATATGCTGCACAAATATCCTCGCGCTCTCATCCAGAACAATGCCTTGACATTACCTTCACCCCAAGTAAGACACAATTAGAGGAGAAGAGTTACAAAATCAGTGAATACATATCTGGAATGGAAAATGCTCAGGAGTTCACAACCTTGGAGGTGGTAGAGGAGTTTCAAAAAGCAAGGGACAGGGTAAACACTCCACAAACATGGAGCTCTGCTGGCCTAAAAACTTTTTGAGAAACTGCCTCTGAGCTTCCGCACTTGAAATATATGTTGTTTTCTTGAGATTTGGCTTCATTTGTAGTGAGACCATCAAAGCTGGGTCTGCATCTATGTGACCTGGAGGACATGGTTTCTTATTTTCCAGTGAACAAGATGAAGCAGTGCTGAATCCTCTCTTTATAGGTAAACTGAGGCCACTGGGGACTAAGTGTCTCTCCGTCTCCCCGTGTGGACTGTGAAGCCATTTGGTCCTCCTCCACTTTTTGTGGTGTTTAGGCTGCTGCACTGTGAGTTTGGTATTTGTTTCACGAAATACTAGCAGCTAAACTGGGACACAGTGCTGGAGGGAGTTCTGTCATGTGTGGTGGGTCAGGGTCTGCAAGAGAATGCACCAACTAGGCTTCTATCTCTCACAGCTTGCCCCATTGCCCCCTTGTCCATATCAACCTGATTCTTAATTTTCCTCTTAAAACTCTCCATATAACAAGATGCCTTTACATATAAGGGTCTGCTGGCAGTACCATGTCAGTTACAAGCCATTTGGAATCCAATGGTAGATCCACATGGTCCTACCACGGATGTTTTATCAAACGCCTCCCCACCACTGCTCTAGACCCACTACTCAGCAGGCTCCAAATTACTGGCATCTCTGTTCTACACCATTTTCATGAAACTCAGTAAATCAAGGCACTGTCTGGTATACTCATGATCAGCAACAGGACATCCAATGTTTCTCCAGTGCCACCTGGTCATAGGAATTTCAAAAATTTCATGGTATTTATCTAGCCATTTTTCAAGCATGAAGTTGGAGGCACTGTGGGTTTCAATTCATTCAGCAAACATAAAATGGTGAGGAAGCTCATTTCAATGAAATCTCTGGAGAAATCTCACAGGCAAGGCTTCCCAAAGAATGGACAAAAGGTCACATTAGGCCAGGCCCATTGAGGTCTACAATGTGAGGTGCATGTGTGTTTTGACTCTCAACTATGGATGCCATTTCTTTAAGAATAAAATCATGTGATATCCTTGCTGAGATTCCCAGGCCTCTGTGGAAATCTACCCGGGGCCTAGGTCTCAGTTTCCAAGAGCGACTTTAATGCGTGGCCTCTTAAAATACCAACAAAATTCATAGCAATGCTTCTCTGAGTTCAGTTCCAAAACCCAGTGTTTAAGGGCAATCACACCAGAGTTCAAGC
The DNA here is from genome assembly GCF_048772815.1 of Callospermophilus lateralis. NCBI lineage: Eukaryota > Metazoa > Chordata > Mammalia > Rodentia > Sciuridae > Callospermophilus > Callospermophilus lateralis. Next base: position 67,917 of record NW_027515263.1, on the reverse strand, counting down.
CCACGTGGAACCAGTCATTTTTTCCAATGCCACACAAATGACCAACATTAAATCCAAAACATTCCCACATGGCCCTCACCTTATTCCATATAGTCAATCATCTTAAACTCTGGCTGGAGGTTTCCATGAGGGGTGCAGCCCAAGACAGTGTCCAAAATCAGCTCGTTTGCCCCTCATTTGCCTAAAGTCAGGGTAGCCTGGACACCGTTGCTGTGAACCAGGAGTGAACAAATAAGCCTGCCGTTAATACTTCTATGTTTCTCCAATTTGAGGGCTACTGATTTTAGGTATCGATTCTTTAGGTGATTTAGAGTCATGCAAAAACACAAGCACCTCTGCAGGGCTTTGAAGAACTCATTTGACTCACAGAATCCCTATTCTCATTTGTTGGAGTGCAGGAACCTAACAGAGGAAGGCAAGAGTCTTCATCCACAATGAATGATATTTTTTGCCATTTTGGTTTTGGAAGCTCACATGGGATCATTCTTAAGAACCATCAGGTGCTGAGAATCTAAGTCACAGCCACACACAGGACCAAGAGGCTGATAAAGACACATCCCTTTCCAAAGCAATTAAGCAAAGAACCACAGGTGAGGCCCATTCATTTCCATATGAAAACTGTTTTCTTCAGCCTTCACAAAGGGGTGGCCTGAGGCAAAGACCTTCCTGACATTCAGTGCAACACAACAATAAGTAAGCAAAAAGCCCAAAGCAGTGTTTCTGCACTGAGACTTTCCTGGTCACACTGATATCTGAGTTTTCTGAGATGCTCGCCATTCTCTTCAACTATCCTTTACATGGCCATGTCACAGAGCTTGGAGGTGGTACATATTTTGGACACAAATCCCTGAGCCCATTCTGGAGAGAGGCCAGATTTCAGGAAGAAAACAACAACTTAGAAAGATAGCAGGTGTTGCACATCGATAAGACAAGCTGCAGTCCATTCATATATTGGGCAGGATGAATTATAGGGAAGATTTATACTAGACAGGACACATCCATTAATGCATTCTCTTTTCTAATGTCTACAACAACGGACACAGTGGGATACACATAAACAGAAACACTCGCCTTGTCAAATCACTTACTAGAAACTGTCTGCTCCAAACCAAACAAACCGCCTTTTCGATCTATTCTCAGAACATGAGACAAAACAACAAACCCACACCCACTCCCACAAAGGCACCTCCTTCCCCCAAGTAGGTCTGTGACTATCCGGAGTGTCCTCTGACTGGTGGGCCATACTATGTTCCCCCGAAATGGCCTGTCTTCTCTCAGATCTTGTTTCCTTGACCAACTCTGTGAAGATGTCAGGAAAAAGTGGTTAGCCACTACCTGTTTTCTCAGGAAAGGTCCATCTTCAGAGCTCTCCTGGCATTTGGCCATCCTCACATCATTAGGTACCAAGAAAACTGACTCTGTCCTTGGTAAATCCAAACAAGTGAGCCCACTGGGCCTGGGACTGGGACTGCCTCTGGGTGCCTGGCTTCTTGGATACCAAGTTCAGAGAGTTCCATCACCAAGGAAATGAGGTATGTCACATTCTTTGGAACGGAATGAGGTCACTGCCTTGGCAACCACTTTGTCCTAACAGTTGCTTCCAAGGGTTACATAAGATGGAGGTTTCCCCTACTTCCTGTGACACTTTCATAAGGTAGAATGTATATCAACCATTGGCACCCGGGAACAGCTCTCCACTCAGGCCTGGATTGTTCCACCTTGTCTACAATAAGAAGAGAGAGGCAGATGCAGACACATCCCTTCATCCTGACCAGGTTGTTTGCCATGGAAGATGACTTTTGCTCTCTCAGGTGCTTCATACCTGCCTACAACTTCTCCAGGTATCATTTGTGCATGGACATTTGAGGTTCTCACCTGGTGGAAGATCCCCAACTTTCCTGTATTGTAAGAACCCCTCTGTCCCTGCTCTTCTGTAAAATGATTGAGGGAACAGTGTATACTTGGGGTTAAAAACAGGTTTGATTTGGTGACGAATGATTCTGTGCGATGAATAATGGGATTGGCAACCTGCAATATTTACAAGAATATAGAGGTGAAATATAAGTATGAAAAAAGAAATCTAGGTATGCTTTGAAGCCCAGAAGGGTTTTGCCCTTGATTGGCATACTTAGCTTTGAATTATGTTCTGCAAAGATGTCTCAGATAATTTGATATACAATGGCATAGGACCTTGTACATTGGATGATTGAATTTAGAAGAGAACATCCAGTCAAAAAGGGATATTCAGTAGGATGAGGAAGATAGTCGGTAGGTTTAGGAAGACGAGTGAGTATAGGATTTGGACCAAAAGTTCTTTAGCAATAGACTTTTGGTTATGGAGTGAATGTAAATGTCAGCACGTATGAAGAGTCAGACACTATGTTGAACTGGGGAAAATATGTAGAAAAGCAGATATCAATGGAAACATTACGAAATCAGGCAAAGTATAAAGTGAGGGATAGAATTAGACATTTTCAACAGGGTTGAGTTTCAATATATAAATTAGGAAAAAACAAATATGTAGTCACCAATAGGAGTGACAATTGACAGCATTAGGCAACCTGGACATGGATGTTTTTAGAAATCCATGTTCACTTTCCATTTAGGCTTTGGTACAATCATAAGTGTGACCTTTCCATTTTTTGTCCAGAATATTACTGTGATAATGAGGTGACATGAGTATTTCTTTCACCATTTCTGGGAGCAATATATTGAAGATGTAAAATTAGAATCGGTGGTACAAATAGGTGTACCCTGTTTCTATGAACATAGAGAAAAACCACGAATAGACCATACTGTGAATAAATAATAGAACTTTTTTGAACTTTAAATAATGAATTGAACTGATATCTGAAAAATAAAAGGAAATTGTATATTGATATACAATCATTCATTCCAACCAGTTATATATCTAATGGAAATATTAGTGTTTTGGTTTATCATGAAGAGTGTGTGAGTTTTGCTTCAAAATGATTATGGAAACTCAAAATAATGTGTTTGGAAAGAAGTCTCATGAAAAGACCAGTCAAGAAACCCTGACAATACATGTGTTCTGAAGCAAGAAGTGATTAATGTTGAAACAAATGCCTAATAATTTGTGAACTTGTGGATGAAATGTATATCCTATGATGTGCAAAAACTGAAGAAACAATAATGTACCAGTGTCGAATACAAATGAATGACAAATTACATATCATGTCCCATAGGAGTCTACTTGCATTGATTTTAGACTGGGTAAGATACTGTAGAATAATTAGGATTTGTATGCACCCTTCACTGAAGTTAGTAGTCAGTACTAGGAAACAAATATGTATTTCAGGTGGATGAATATTTCTGATTATAATCTTGTGAAAAGTTGATTATAAATCAACATACATGAACATGAATGAATTCAGAGAGTGTATACTAGACACATATATTTCATATTTGGAAAACTTTGGAGAGTATATCTATATCTATATCTATACACACGAACACACACACACACACACACACACACACACACACACACAACACTCACAGACATTAAAAAGTACCAATATAAATGCCAATCGAAACTCATCAGTAAATATACATCATCCACAGATGCAAAAATATTTATGTTTCTGAACATGAGTTTATGTATAATGTTGTTCTTCTAGGACGCTCTCTTATAGGTTGAATTTTCATTTCCAACAGCATTTAGGAGGAGTGAACACTTCTCACAATTTGTATCTGCCAAGACATCCACCTTACAAAAATGTACGTGTGATACCTGGTAGGATTCTATATATGCATATAAATATACATGTGTGAATAGGCTACAGAAATTGGAAACAAGTATTCACATATTTGTTAAGTTTAAAAACACATGGAGAATATTTCAATTAAAATTTGACTAGATGTATAACTCCTACCTTATATAATGCAAATGTCAAGTCCAACTATAGAACATGTCTCCTCTGAAGTGCTTGTATTTCTATTGTGTTGGGTTAATTTTCCCCATTATATTAGGATGAATAGTCTGAGTCTATTAGGTATGGGTTAGTGTCAGGGATTCAGTACTTCGAATGAAAAATTGGAAAATGAATCCAATGTGTATGTAAATATATGCTGCACAAATATCCTCCCGCTCTCATCCAAAACAATGCCTTGACATTACCTTCACCCCAAGTAAGACACAATTAGAGGAGAAGAGTTACACAATCAGTGAATACATATCTGGAATGGAAAATGCTCAGGAGTTCACAACCTTGGAGGTGGTTTAGGAGTTTCCAAAAGTAAGGGACATGGTAAACACTCCACAAACATGTAACTCTGCTGGCCTAAAAACTTTTTGAGAAACTGCCTCTGAGCTTCCGCACTTGAAATATATGTTGTTTTCATGAGATTTGGCTTCCTTTGTAGTGAGACCATCAAAGCTGGGTCTGCATCTATGTGACCTGGTGGACATGGTTTCTTATTTTCCAATGAACAAGATGAAGCAGTGCTGAATCCTCTCTTTATAGGTAAACTGAGGCCACTGGGGACTAAGTGTCTCCCCGTCTCCCCGTGTGGACTGTGAAGCCATTTGGTCCTCCTCCACTTTTTGTGGTGTTTAGGCTGCTGCACTGTGAGTTTGGTATTTGTTTCACGAAATACTAGCAGCTAAACTGGGACACAGTGCTGGAGGGAGTTCTGTCACGTGTGGTGAGTCAGGGTCTGCAAGAGAATGCACCAACTAGGCTTCTATCTCTCACAGCTTGCCCCATTGCCCCCTTGTCCATATCAACCTGATTCTTAATTTTCCTCTTAAAACTCTCCATATAACAAGATGCCTTTACATATAAGGGTCTGCTGGCAGCACCATGTCAGTTACAAGCCATTTAGAATCCAATGGTAGATGCACATGGTCCTACCACGGATGTTTTATCAAACGCCTCCCCACCACTGCTCTAGACCCACTACTCAGCAGGCTCCAAATTACTGGCATCTCTGTTCTACACCATTTTCATGAAACTCAGTAAATCAAGGCACTGTCTGGTATACTCATGATCAGCAACAGGACATCCAATGTTTCTCCAGTGCCACCTGGTCATAGGAATTTCAAAAATTTCATGGTATTTATCTAGCCATTTTTCAAGCATGAAGTTGGAGGCACTGTGGGTTTCAATTCATTCAGCAAACATAAAATGGTGAGGAAGCTCATTTCAATGAAATCTCTGGAGAAATCTCACAGGCAAGGCTTCCCAAAGAATGGACAAAAGGTCACATTAGGCCAGGCCCATTGAGGTCTACAATGTGAGGTGCATGTGTGTTTTGACTCTCAACTATGGATGCCATTTCTTTAAGAATAAAATCATGTGATATCCTTGCTGAGATTCCCAGGCCTCTGTGGAAATCTACCCGGGGCCTAGGTCTCAGTTTCCAAGAGCGACTTTAATGCGTGGCCTCTTAAAATACCAACAAAATTCATAGCAATGCTTCTCTGAGTTCAGTTCCAAAACCCAGTGTTTAAGGGCAATCACACCAGAGTTCAAGCCCACGTGGAACCAGTCATTTTTTCCAATGCCACACAAATGACCAACATTAAATCCAAAACACTCCCACATGGCCCTCACCTTATTCCATATAGTCAATCATCTTAAACTCTGGCTGGAGGTTTCCATGAGGGGTGCAGCCCAAGACAGTGTCCAAAATCAGCTCGTTTGCCCCTCATTTGCCTAAAGTCAGGGTAGCCTGGACACCGTTGCTGTGAACCAGGAGTGAACAAATAAGCCTGCCGTTAATACTTCTATGTTTCTCCAATTTGAGGGCTACTGATTTTAGGTATCGATTCTTTAGGTGATTTAGAGTCATGCAAAAACACAAGCACCTCTGCAGGGCTTTGAAGAACTCATTTGACTCACAGAATCCCTATTCTCATTTGTTGGAGTGCAGGAACCTAACAGAGGAAGGCAAGAGTCTTCATCCACAATGAATGATATTTTTTGCCATTTTGGTTTTGGAAGCTCACATGGGATCATTCTTAAGAACCATCAGGTGCTGAGAATCTAAGTCACAGCCACACACAGGACCAAGAGGCTGATAAAGACACATCCCTTTCCAAAGCAATTAAGCAAAGAACCACAGGTGAGGCCCATTCATTTCCATATGAAAACTGTTTTCTTCAGCCTTCACAAAGGGGTGGCCTGAGGCAAAGACCTTCCTGACATTCAGTGCAACACAACAATAAGTAAGCAAAAAGCCCAAAGCAGTGTTTCTGCACTGAGACTTTCCTGGTCACACTGATATCTGAGTTTTCTGAGATGCTCGCCATTCTCTTCAACTATCCTTTACATGGCCATGTCACAGAGCTTGGAGGTGGTACATATTTTGGACACAAATCCCTGAGCCCATTCTGGAGAGAGGCCAGATTTCAGGAAGAAAACAACAACTTAGAAAGATAGCAGGTGTTGCACATCGATAAGACAAGCTGCAGTCCATTCATATATTGGGCAGGATGAATTATAGGGAAGATTTATACTAGACAGGACACATCCATTAATGCATTCTCTTTTCTAATGTCTACAACAACGGACACAGTGGGATACACATAAACAGAAACACTCGCCTTGTCAAATCACTTACTAGAAACTGTCTGCTCCAAACCAAACAAACCGCCTTTTCGATCTATTCTCAGAACATGAGACAAAACAACAAACCCACACCCACTCCCACAAAGGCACCTCCTTCCCCCAAGTAGGTCTGTGACTATCCGGAGTGTCCTCTGACTGGTGGGCCATACTATGTTCCCCCGAAATGGCCTGTCTTCTCTCAGATCTTGTTTCCTTGACCAACTCTGTGAAGATGTCAGGAAAAAGTGGTTAGCCACTACCTGTTTTCTCAGGAAAGGTCCATCTTCAGAGCTCTCCTGGCATTTGGCCATCCTCACATCATTAGGTACCAAGAAAACTGACTCTGTCCTTGGTAAATCCAAACAAGTGAGCCCACTGGGCCTGGGACTGGGACTGCCTCTGGGTGCCTGGCTTCTTGGATACCAAGTTCAGAGAGTTCCATCACCAAGGAAATGAGGTATGTCACATTCTTTGGAACGGAATGAGGTCACTGCCTTGGCAACCACTTTGTCCTAACAGTTGCTTCCAAGGGTTACATAAGATGGAGGTTTCCCCTACTTCCTGTGACACTTTCATAAGGTAGAATGTATATCAACCATTGGCACCCGGGAACAGCTCTCCACTCAGGCCTGGATTGTTCCACCTTGTCTACAATAAGAAGAGAGAGGCAGATGCAGACACATCCCTTCATCCTGACCAGGTTGTTTGCCATGGAAGATGACTTTTGCTCTCTCAGGTGCTTCATACCTGCCTACAACTTCTCCAGGTATCATTTGTGCATGGACATTTGAGGTTCTCACCTGGTGGAAGATCCCCAACTTTCCTGTATTGTAAGAACCCCTCTGTCCCTGCTCTTCTGTAAAATGATTGAGGGAACAGTGTATACTTGGGGTTAAAAACAGGTTTGATTTGGTGACGAATGATTCTGTGCGATGAATAATGGGATTGGCAACCTGCAATATTTACAAGAATATAGAGGTGAAATATAAGTATGAAAAAAGAAATCTAGGTATGCTTTGAAGCCCAGAAGGGTTTTGCCCTTGATTGGCATACTTAGCTTTGAATTATGTTCTGCAAAGATGTCTCAGATAATTTGATATACAATGGCATAGGACCTTGTACATTGGATGATTGAATTTAGAAGAGAACATCCAGTCAAAAAGGGATATTCAGTAGGATGAGGAAGATAGTCGGTAGGTTTAGGAAGACGAGTGAGTATAGGATTTGGACCAAAAGTTCTTTAGCAATAGACTTTTGGTTATGGAGTGAATGTAAATGTCAGCACGTATGAAGAGTCAGACACTATGTTGAACTGGGGAAAATATGTAGAAAAGCAGATATCAATGGAAACATTACGAAATCAGGCAAAGTATAAAGTGAGGGATAGAATTAGACATTTTCAACAGGGTTGAGTTTCAATATATAAATTAGGAAAAAACAAATATGTAGTCACCAATAGGAGTGACAATTGACAGCATTAGGCAACCTGGACATGGATGTTTTTAGAAATCCATGTTCACTTTCCATTTAGGCTTTGGTACAATCATAAGTGTGACCTTTCCATTTTTTGTCCAGAATATTACTGTGATAATGAGGTGACATGAGTATTTCTTTCACCATTTCTGGGAGCAATATATTGAAGATGTAAAATTAGAATCGGTGGTACAAATAGGTGTACCCTGTTTCTATGAACATAGAGAAAAACCACGAATAGACCATACTGTGAATAAATAATAGAACTTTTTTGAACTTTAAATAATGAATTGAACTGATATCTGAAAAATAAAAGGAAATTGTATATTGATATACAATCATTCATTCCAACCAGTTATATATCTAATGGAAATATTAGTGTTTTGGTTTATCATGAAGAGTGTGTGAGTTTTGCTTCAAAATGATTATGGAAACTCAAAATAATGTGTTTGGAAAGAAGTCTCATGAAAAGACCAGTCAAGAAACCCTGACAATACATGTGTTCTGAAGCAAGAAGTGATTAATGTTGAAACAAATGCCTAATAATTTGTGAACTTGTGGATGAAATGTATATCCTATGATGTGCAAAAACTGAAGAAACAATAATGTACCAGTGTCGAATACAAATGAATGACAAATTACATATCATGTCCCATAGGAGTCTACTTGCATTGATTTTAGACTGGGTAAGATACTGTAGAATAATTAGGATTTGTATGCACCCTTCACTGAAGTTAGTAGTCAGTACTAGGAAACAAATATGTATTTCAGGTGGATGAATATTTCTGATTATAATCTTGTGAAAAGTTGATTATAAATCAACATACATGAACATGAATGAATTCAGAGAGTGTATACTAGACACATATATTTCATATTTGGAAAACTTTGGAGAGTATATCTATATCTATATCTATACACACGAACACACACACACACACACACACACACACACACACACACAACACTCACAGACATTAAAAAGTACCAATATAAATGCCAATCGAAACTCATCAGTAAATATACATCATCCACAGATGCAAAAATATTTATGTTTCTGAACATGAGTTTATGTATAATGTTGTTCTTCTAGGACGCTCTCTTATAGGTTGAATTTTCATTTCCAACAGCATTTAGGAGGAGTGAACACTTCTCACAATTTGTATCTGCCAAGACATCCACCTTACAAAAATGTACGTGTGATACCTGGTAGGATTCTATATATGCATATAAATATACATGTGTGAATAGGCTACAGAAATTGGAAACAAGTATTCACATATTTGTTAAGTTTAAAAACACATGGAGAATATTTCAATTAAAATTTGACTAGATGTATAACTCCTACCTTATATAATGCAAATGTCAAGTCCAACTATAGAACATGTCTCCTCTGAAGTGCTTGTATTTCTATTGTGTTGGGTTAATTTTCCCCATTATATTAGGATGAATAGTCTGAGTCTATTAGGTATGGGTTAGTGTCAGGGATTCAGTACTTCGAATGAAAAATTGGAAAATGAATCCAATGTGTATGTAAATATATGCTGCACAAATATCCTCCCGCTCTCATCCAAAACAATGCCTTGACATTACCTTCACCCCAAGTAAGACACAATTAGAGGAGAAGAGTTACACAATCAGTGAATACATATCTGGAATGGAAAATGCTCAGGAGTTCACAACCTTGGAGGTGGTTTAGGAGTTTCCAAAAGTAAGGGACATGGTAAACACTCCACAAACATGTAACTCTGCTGGCCTAAAAACTTTTTGAGAAACTGCCTCTGAGCTTCCGCACTTGAAATATATGTTGTTTTCATGAGATTTGGCTTCCTTTGTAGTGAGACCATCAAAGCTGGGTCTGCATCTATGTGACCTGGTGGACATGGTTTCTTATTTTCCAATGAACAAGATGAAGCAGTGCTGAATCCTCTCTTTATAGGTAAACTGAGGCCACTGGGGACTAAGTGTCTCCCCGTCTCCCCGTGTGGACTGTGAAGCCATTTGGTCCTCCTCCACTTTTTGTGGTGTTTAGGCTGCTGCACTGTGAGTTTGGTATTTGTTTCACGAAATACTAGCAGCTAAACTGGGACACAGTGCTGGAGGGAGTTCTGTCACGTGTGGTGAGTCAGGGTCTGCAAGAGAATGCACCAACTAGGCTTCTATCTCTCACAGCTTGCCCCATTGCCCCCTTGTCCATATCAACCTGATTCTTAATTTTCCTCTTAAAACTCTCCATATAACAAGATGCCTTTACATATAAGGGTCTGCTGGCAGCACCATGTCAGTTACAAGCCATTTAGAATCCAATGGTAGATGCACATGGTCCTACCACGGATGTTTTATCAAACGCCTCCCCACCACTGCTCTAGACCCACTACTCAGCAGGCTCCAAATTACTGGCATCTCTGTTCTACACCATTTTCATGAAACTCAGTAAATCAAGGCACTGTCTGGTATACTCATGATCAGCAACAGGACATCCAATGTTTCTCCAGTGCCACCTGGTCATAGGAATTTCAAAAATTTCATGGTATTTATCTAGCCATTTTTCAAGCATGAAGTTGGAGGCACTGTGGGTTTCAATTCATTCAGCAAACATAAAATGGTGAGGAAGCTCATTTCAATGAAATCTCTGGAGAAATCTCACAGGCAAGGCTTCCCAAAGAATGGACAAAAGGTCACATTAGGCCAGGCCCATTGAGGTCTACAATGTGAGGTGCATGTGTGTTTTGACTCTCAACTATGGATGCCATTTCTTTAAGAATAAAATCATGTGATATCCTTGCTGAGATTCCCAGGCCTCTGTGGAAATCTACCCGGGGCCTAGGTCTCAGTTTCCAAGAGCGACTTTAATGCGTGGCCTCTTAAAATACCAACAAAATTCATAGCAATGCTTCTCTGAGTTCAGTTCCAAAACCCAGTGTTTAAGGGCAATCACACCAGAGTTCAAGCCCACGTGGAACCAGTCATTTTTTCCAATGCCACACAAATGACCAACATTAAATCCAAAACACTCCCACATGGCCCTCACCTTATTCCATATAGTCAATCATCTTAAACTCTGGCTGGAGGTTTCCATGAGGGGTGCAGCCCAAGACAGTGTCCAAAATCAGCTCGTTTGCCCCTCATTTGCCTAAAGTCAGGGTAGCCTGGACACCGTTGCTGTGAACCAGGAGTGAACAAATAAGCCTGCCGTTAATACTTCTATGTTTCTCCAATTTGAGGGCTACTGATTTTAGGTATCGATTCTTTAGGTGATTTAGAGTCATGCAAAAACACAAGCACCTCTGCAGGGCTTTGAAGAACTCATTTGACTCACAGAATCCCTATTCTCATTTGTTGGAGTGCAGGAACCTAACAGAGGAAGGCAAGAGTCTTCATCCACAATGAATGATATTTTTTGCCATTTTGGTTTTGGAAGCTCACATGGGATCATTCTTAAGAACCATCAGGTGCTGAGAATCTAAGTCACAGCCACACACAGGACCAAGAGGCTGATAAAGACACATCCCTTTCCAAAGCAATTAAGCAAAGAACCACAGGTGAGGCCCATTCATTTCCATATGAAAACTGTTTTCTTCAGCCTTCACAAAGGGGTGGCCTGAGGCAAAGACCTTCCTGACATTCAGTGCAACACAACAATAAGTAAGCAAAAAGCCCAAAGCAGTGTTTCTGCACTGAGACTTTCCTGGTCTCACTGATATCTGAGTTTTCTGAGATGCTCGCCATTCTCTTCAACTATCCTTTACATGGCCATGTCACAGAGCTTGGAGGTGGTACATATTTTGGACACAAATCCCTGAGCCCATTCTGGAGAGAGGCCAGATTTCAGGAAGAAAACAACAACTTAGAAAGATAGCAGGTGTTGCACATCGATAAGACAAGCTGCAGTCCATTCATATATTGGGCAGGATGAATTATAGGGAAGATTTATACTAGACAGGACACATCCATTAATGCATTCTCTTTTCTAATGTCTACAACAACGGACACAGTGGGATACACATAAACAGAAACACTCGCCTTGTCAAATGACTTACTAGAAACTGTCTGCTCCAAACCAAACAAACCGCCTTTTCGATCTATTCTCAGAACATGAGACAAAACAACAAACCCACACCCACACACACAAAGGCACCTCCTTCCCCCAAGTAGGTCTGTGACTATCCGGAGTGTCCTCTGACTGGTGGGCCATACTATGTTCCCCCGAAATGGCCTGTCTTCTCTCAGATCTTGTTTCCTTGACCAACTCTGTGAAGATGTCAGGAAAAAGTGGTTAGCCACTACCTGTTTTCTCAGGAAAGGTCCATCTTCAGAGCTCTCCTGGCATTTGGCCATCCTCACATCATTAGGTACCAAGAAAACTGACTCTGTCCTTGGTAAATCCAAACAAGTGAGCCCACTGGGCCTGGGACTGGGACTGCCTCTGGGTGCCTGGCTTCTTGGATACCAAGTTCAGAGAGTTCCATCACCAAGGAAATGAGGTATGTCACATTCTTTGGAACGGAATGAGGTCACTGCCTTGGCAACCACTTTGTCCTAACAGTTGCTTCCAAGGGTTACATAAGATGGAGGTTTCCCCTACTTCCTGTGACACTTTCATAAGGTAGAATGTATATCAACCATTGGCACCCGGGAACAGCTCTCCACTCAGGCCTGGATTGTTCCACCTTGTCTACAATAAGAAGAGAGAGGCAGATTCAGACACATCCCTTCATCCTGACCAGGTTGTTTGCCATGGAAGATGACTTTTGCTCTCTCAGGTGCTTCATACCTGTCTACAACTTCTCCAGGTATCATTTGTGCATGGACATTTGAGGTTCTCATCTGGTGGAAGATCCCCAACTTTCCTGTATTGTAAGAACCCCTCTGTCCCTGCTCTTCTGTAAAATGATTGAGGGAACAGTGTATATTTGGGGTTAAAAACAGGTTTGATTTGGTGACGAATGATTCTGTGCGATGAATAATGGGATTGGCAACCTGCAATATTTACAAGAATATAGAGGTGAAATATAAGTATGAAAAAAGAAATCTAGGTATGCTTTGAAGCCCAGAAGAGGTTTGCCCTTGATTGGGATACTTAGCTTTGAATTATGTTCTGCAAAGATGTCTCAGATAATTTGATATACAATGGCATAGGACCTTGTACATTGGATGATTGAATTTAGAAGAGAACATCCAGTCAAAAAGTGATATTCAGTAGGATTAGGAAGATAGTCGGTAGGTTTAGGAAGACGAGTGAGAATAGGATTTGGACCAAAAGTTCTTTAGCAATAGACTTTTGGTTATAGAGTGAATGTAAATGTCAGCACATATGAAGAGTCAGACACTATGTTGAACTGGGGAAAATATGTAGAAAAACAGATATCAATGGAAACATTACGAAATCAGGCAAAGTATAAATTGAGGGATAGAATTAGACATTTTCAACAGGGTTGAGTTTCAATATATAAATTAGGAAAAAACAAATATGTAGTCACCAATAGGAGTGACAATTGACAGCATTAGGCAACCTGGACATGGATGTTTTTAGAAATCCATGTTCACTTTCCATTTAGGCTTTGGTACAATCATAAGTGTGACCTTTACATTTTTTGTCCAGAATATTACTGTGATAATGAGGTGACATGAGTATTTCTTTCACCATTTCTGGGAGCAATATATTGAAGATATAAAATTAGAATCGGTGGTACAAATAGGTGTACCCTGTTTCTATGAACATAGAGAAAAACCACGAATAGACCATACTGTGAATAAATAATAGAACTTTTTTGAACTTTAAATAATGAATTGAAGTGATATCTGAAAAATAAAAGGAAATTGTATATTGATATACAATCATTCATTCCAACCAGTTATATATCTAATGGAAATATTAGTGTTTTGGTTTATCATGAAGCGTGTGTGAGTTTTGCTTCAAAATGATTATGGAAATTCAAAATAATGTGTTTGGAAAGAAGTCTCATGAAAAGACCAGTCAAGAAACCCTGACAATACATGTGTTCTGAAGCAAGAAGTGATTAATGTTGAAACAAATGCCTAATAATTTGTGAACTTGTGGATGAAATGTATATCCTATGATGTGCAAAAACTGAAGAAACAATAATGTACCAGTGTCGAATACAAATGAATGACAAATTACATATCATGTCCCATAGGAGTCTACTTGCATTGATTTTAGACTGGGTCAGATACTGTAGAATAATTAGGATTTGTATGCACCCTTCACTGAAGTTAGTAGTCAGTACTAGGAAACAAATATGTATTTCAGGTGGATGAATATTTCTGATTATAATCTTGTGAAAAGTTGATTATAAATCAACATACATGAACATGAATGAATTCAGAGAGTGTATACTAGACACATATATTTCATATTTGGAAAACTTTGGAGAGTATATCTATATCTATATCTATACACACGAACACACACACACACACACACACACACACACACAACACTCACAGACATTAAAAAGTACCAATATAAATGCCAATCGAAACTCATCAGTAAATATACATCATCCACAGATGCAAAAATATTTATGTTTCTGAACATGAGTTTATGTATAATGTTGTTCTTCTAGGACGCTCTCTTATAGGTTGAATTTTCATTTCCAACAGCATTTAGGAGGAGTGAACACTTCTCACAATTTGTATCTGCCAAGACATCCACCTTACAAAAATGTACGTGTGATACCTGGTAGGATTCTATATATGCATATAAATATACATGTGTGAATAGGCTACAGAAATTGGAAACAAGTATTCACATATTTGTTAAGTTTAAAAACACATGGAGAATATTTCAATTAAAATTTGACTAGATGTATAACTCCTACCTTATATAATGCAAATGTCAAGTCCAACTATAGAACATGTCTCCTCTGAAGTGCTTGTATTTCTATTGTGTTGGGTTAATTTTCCCCATTATATTAGGATGAATAGTCTGAGTCTATTAGGTATGGGTTAGTGTCAGGGATTCAGTACTTCGAATGAAAAATTGGAAAATGAATCCAATGTGTATGTAAATATATGCTGCACAAATATCCTCCCGCTCTCATCCAAAACAATGCCTTGACATTACCTTCACCCCAAGTAAGACACAATTAGAGGAGAAGAGTTACACAATCAGTGAATACATATCTGGAATGGAAAATGCTCAGGAGTTCACAACCTTGGAGGTGGTTTAGGAGTTTCCAAAAGTAAGGGACATGGTAAACACTCCACAAACATGTAACTCTCCTGGCCTAAAAACTTTTTGAGAAACTGCCTCTGAGCTTCCGCACTTGAAATATATGTTGTTTTCATGAGATTTGGCTTCCTTTGTAGTGAGACCATCAAAGCTGGGTCTGCATCTATGTGACCTGGTGGACATGGTTTCTTATTTTCCAATGAACAAGATGAAGCAGTGCTGAATCCTCTCTTTATAGGTAAACTGAGGCCACTGGGGACTAAGTGTCTCCCCGTCTCCCCGTGTGGACTGTGAAGCCATTTGGTCCTCCTCCACTTTTTGTGGTGTTTAGGCTGCTGCACTGTGAGTTTGGTATTTGTTTCACGAAATACTAGCAGCTAAACTGGGACACAGTGCTGGAGGGAGTTCTGTCACGTGTGGTGAGTCAGGGTCTGCAAGAGAATGCACCAACTAGGCTTCTATCTCTCACAGCTTGCCCCATTGCCCCCTTGTCCATATCAACCTGATTCTTAATTTTCCTCTTAAAACTCTCCATATAACAAGATGCCTTTACATATAAGGGTCTGCTGGCAGCACCATGTCAGTTACAAGCCATTTGGAATCCAATGGTAGATGCACATGGTCCTACCACGGATGTTTTATCAAACGCCTCCCCACCACTGCTCTAGACCCACTACTCAGCAGGCTCCAAATTACTGGCATCTCTGTTCTACACCATTTTCATGAAACTCAGTAAATCAAGGCACTGTCTGGTATACTCATGATCAGCAATAGGACATCCAATGTTTCTCCAGTGCCACCTGGTCATAGGAATTTCAAAAATTTCATGGTGTTTATCTACCCATTTTTCAAGCATGAAGTTGGAGGCACTGTGGGTATCAATTCATTCAGCAAACATTAAATGGTGAGGAAGCCCATTTCAATGAATTCTCTGGAGAAATCTCACAGGCAAGGCTTCCCAAAGAATGGACAAAAGGTCACATTAGGCCAGGCCCATTGAGGTCTACAATGTGAGGTGCATGTGTGTTTTGACTCTCAACTATGAATGCCATTTCTTTAAGAATAAAATCATGTGATATCCTTGCTGAGATTCCCAGGCCTCTGTGGGAATCTACCCGGGGCCTAGGTCTCAGTTTCCAAGAGCGACTTTCATGCGTGGCCTCTTAAAATCCCAACAAAATTCATAGCAATGCTTCTCTGAGTTCAGTTCCAAAACCCAGTGTTTAAGGGGAATCACACCAGAGTTCAAGCCCACGTGGAACCAGTCATTTTTTCCAATGCCACACAAATGACCAACATTAAAACCAAAACACTCCCACATGGCCCTCACCTTATTCCATATAGTCAATCATCTTAAACTCTGGCTGGAGGTTTCCATGAGGGGTGCAGCCCAAGACAGTGTCCAAAATCAGCTCGTTTGCCCCTCATTTGCCTATAGTCAGGGTAGCCTGGACACCGTTGCTGTGAACCAGGAGTGAACAAATAAGCCTGCCGTTAATACTTCTATGTTTCTCCAATTTGAGGGCTACTGATTTTAGGTATCGATTCTTTAGGTGATTTAGAGTCATGCAAAAACACAAACACCTCTGCAGGGCTTTGAAGAACTCATTTGACTCACAGAATCCCTATTCTCATTTGTTGGAGTGCAGGAACCTAACAGAGGAAGGAAAGAGTCTTCATCCACAATGAATGATATTTTTTGCCATTTTGGTTTTGGAAACTCACATGGGATCATTCTTAAGATCCATCAGGTGCTGAGAATCTAAGTCACAGCCACACACAGGACCAAGAGGCTGATAAAGACACATCCCTTTCCAAAGCAATTAAGCAAAGAGCCACAGGTGAGGCCCATTCATTTCCATTTGAAAACTGTTTTCTTCAGGCTTCACAAAGGGGTGGCCTGAGGCAAAGACCTTCCTGACATTCAGTGCAACACAACAATAAGTAAGCAAAAAGCCGAAAGCAGTGTTTCTGCACTGAGAATTTCCTGGTCACACTGATATCTGAGTTTTCTGAGATGCTCCTCATTCTCTTCAACTATCCTTTACATTTCCATGTCATAGAGCTTGGAGGTGGTACATATTTTGGACACAATTCCCTGAGCCCATTCTGGAGAGAGGCCAGAATTCAGGAAGAAAACAACAACTTAGAAAGATAGCAGGTGTTGCACATCAATAAGACAAGCTGCAGTCCATTCATATATTGGGCAGGATGAATTATAGCGAAGATTTGTACTAGACAGGACACATCCATTAATGCATTCTCTTTTCTAATGTCTACAACAACGGACACAGTGGGATACACATAAACAGAAACACTCCCCTTGTCAAATGACTTACTAGAAACTGTCTGCTCCAAACCAAACAAACCGCCTTTTCGATCTATTCTCAGAACATGAGACAAAACAACAAACCCACACCCACTCCCACAAAGGCACCTCCTTCCCCCAAGTAGGTCTGTGACTATCCGGAGTGTCCTCTGACTGGTGGGCCATACTATGTTCCCCCGAAATGGCCTGTCTTCTCTCAGATCTTGTTTCCTTGACCAACTCAGTGAAGATGTCAGGAAAAAGTGGTTAGCCACTACCTGTTTTCTCAGGAAAAGTCCATCTTCAGAGCTCTCCTGGCATTTGGCCATTCTCACATCATTAGGTACCAAGAAAACTGACTCTGTCCTTGGTAAATCCAAACAAGTGAGCCCACTGGGCCTGGGACTGGGACTGCCTCTGGGTGCCTGGCTTCTTGGATACCAAGTTCAGAGAGTTCCATCACCAAGGAAATGAGGTATGTCACATTCTTTGGAACTGAATGAGGTCACTGCCTTGGCAACCACTTTGTCCTAACAGTTGCTTCCAAGGGTTACATAAGATGGAGGTTTCCCCTACTTCCTGTGACACTTTCATAAGGTAGAATGTATATCAACCATTGGCACCCGGGAACAGCTCTCCACTCAGGCCTGGATTGTTCCACCTTGTCTACAATAAGAAGAGAGAGGCAGATGCAGACACATCCCTTCATCCTGACCAGGTTGTTTGCCATGGAAGATGACTTTTGCTCTCTCAGGTGCTTCATACCTGCCTACAACTTCTCCAGGTATCATTTGTGCATGGACATTTGAGGTTCTCATCTGGTGGAAGATCCCCAACTTTCCTGTATTGTAAGAACCCCTCTGTCCCTGCTCTTCTGTAAAATGATTGAGGGAACAGTGTATACTTGGGGTTAAAAACAGGTTTGATTTGGTGACGAATGATTCTGTGTGATGAATAATGGGATTGGCAACCTGCAATATTTACAAGAATATAGAGGTGAAATATAAGTATGAAAAAAGAAATCTAGGTATTCTTTGAAGCCCAGAAGGGTTTTGCCCTTGATTGGGATACTTAGCTTTGAATTATGTTCTGCAAAGATGTCTCAGATAATTTGATATACAATGGCATAGGACCTTGTACATTGGATGATTGAATTTAGAAGAGAACATCCAGTCAAAAATGAATATTCAGTAGGATTAGGAAGATAGTCGGTAGGTTTAGGAAGACGTGTGAGTATAGGATTTGGACCAAAAGTTCTTTAGCAATAGACTTTTGGTTATAGAGTGAATGTAAATGTCAGCACAAATGAAGAGTCAGACACTATGTTGAACTGGGGAAAATATGTAGAAAAGCAGATATCAATGGAAACATTACAAAATCAGGCAAAGTATAAATTGAGGGATAGAATTAGACATTTTCAACAGGGTTGAGTTTCAATATATAAATTAGGAAAAAACAAAAATGTAGTCACCAATAGGAGTGACAATTGACAGCATTAGGCAACCTGGACATGGATGTTTTTAGAAATCCATGTTCACTTTCCATTTAGGCTTTGGTACAATCATAAGTGTGACCTTTCCATTTTTTGTCCAGAATATTACTGTGATAATGAGGTGACATGAGTATTTCTTTCACCATTTCTGGGAGCAATATATTGAAGATGTAAAATTAGAATCGGGGGTACAAATAGGTGTACCCTGTTCCTATGAACATAGAGAAAAACCACGAATAGACCATACTGTGAATAAATAATAGAACTTTTTTGAGCTTTAAATAATGAATTGAACTGATATCTGAAAAATAAAAGGAAATTGTATATTGATATACAATCATTCATTCCAACCAGTTATATATCTAATGGAAATATTAGTGTTTTGGTTTATCATGAAGAGTGTGTGAGTTTTGCTTCAAAATGATTATGGAAATTCAAAATAATGTGTTTGGAAAGAAGTCTCATGAAAAGACCAGTCAAGAAACCCTGACAATACATGTGTTCTGAAGCAAGAAGTGATTAATGTTGAAACAAATGCCTATTAATTTGTGAACTTGTGGATGAAATGTATATCCTATGATGTGCAAAAACTGAAGAAACAATAATGTACCAGTGTCGAATACAAATGAATGACATATTACATATCATGTCCCATAGGAGTCTACTTGCATTGATGTTAGACTGGGTCAGATACTGTAGAATAATTAGGATTTGAATGCACCCTTCACTGAAGTTAGTAGTCAGTACTAAGAAACAAATATGTATTTCAGGTGGATGAATATTTCTGATTATAATCTTGTGAAAAGTTGATTATAAATCAACATACATGAACATGAATGAATTTAGAGAGTGTATACTAGACACATATATTTCATATTTGGAAAACTTTGGAGAGTATATCTATATCTATATCTATACACACACACACACACACACACACACACACAAACACAACACTCACAGACATTAAAAAGTACCAATATAAATGCCAATCGAAATTCATCAGTAAATATATATCATCCACAGATGCAAAAATATTTATGTTTCTGAACATGAGTTTTTGTATAATGTTGTTCTTCTAGGACGTTCTCTTATAGGTTGAATTTTCATATCCAACAGCATTTAGGAGGAGTGAACACTTCTCACAATTTGTATCTGCCAAGACATCCACCTTACAAAAATGTACGTGTGATACCTGGTAGGATTCAATATATGCATAGAAATATACATGTGTGAATAGGCTACAGAAATTGGAAACAAGTATTCACATATTTGTTAAATTTAAAAACACATGGAGAATATTTCAATTAAAATTTGACTAGATGTATAACTCCTACCTTATATAATGCAAATGTCAAGTCCAACTATAGAACATGTCTCCTCTGAAGTGCTTGTATTTCTATTGTGTTGGGTTAATTTTCCCCATTATATTAGGATGAATAGTCTGAGTCTACTAGGTATGGGTTAGTGTCAGGGATTCAGTACTTCGAATGAAAAATTGGAAAATGAATCCAATGTGTATGTAAATATATGCTGCACAAATATCCTCCCGCTCTCATCCAAAACAATGCCTTGACATTACCTTCACCCCAAGTAAGACACAATTAGAGGAGAAGAGTTACACAATCAGTGAATACATATCTGGAATGTAAAATGCTCAGGAGTTCACAACCTTGGAGGTGGTTTAGGAGTTTCCAAAAGTAAGGGACATGGTAAACACTCCACAAACATGTAACTCTGCTGGCCTAAAAACTTTTTGAGAAACTGCCTCTGAGCTTCCGCACTTGAAATATATGTTGTTTTCATGAGATTTGGCTTCCTTTGTAGTGAGACCATCAAAGCTGGGTCTGCATCTATGTGACCTGGAGGACATGGTTTCTTATTTTCCAATGAACATGATGAAGCAGTGCTGAATCCTCTCTTTATAGGTAAACTGAGGCCACTGGGGACTAAGTGTCTACCCGTCTCCCCGTGTGGACTGTGAAGCCATTTGGTCCTCCTCCACTTTTTGTCGTGTTTAGGCTGCTGCACTGTGAGTTTGGTATTTGTTTCACGAAATACTAGCAGCTACACTGGGACACAGTGCTGGAGGGAGTTCTGTCACGTGTGGTGGGTCAGGGACTGCAAGAGAATGCACCAACTAGGCTTCTATCTCTCACAGCTTGCCCCATTGCCCCCTTGTCCATATCAACCTGATTCTTAATTTTCCTCTTAAAACTCTCCATATAACAAGATGCCTTTACATATAAGGGTCTGCTGGCAGCACCATGTCAGTTACAAGCCATTTGGAATCCAATGGTAGATGCACATGGTCCTACCACGGATGTTTTATCAAACGCCTCCCCACCACTGCTCTAGACCCACTACTCAGCAGGCTCCAAATTACTGGCATCTCTGTTCTACACCATTTTCATGAAACTCAGTAAATCAAGGCACTGTCTGGTATACTCATGATCAGCAATAGGACATCCAATGTTTCTCCAGTGCCACCTGGTCATTGGAATTTCAAAAATTTCCTGGTATTTATCTAGCCATTTTTCAAGCATGAAGTTGGAGGCACTGTGGGTTTCAATTCATTCAGCAAACATTAAATGGTGAGGAAGCTCATTTCAATGAAATCTCTGGAGAAATCTCACAGGCAAGGCTTCCCAAAGAATGGACAAAAGGTCACATTAGGCCAGGCCCATTGAGTTCTACAATGTGAGGTGCATGTGTGTTTTGACTCTCAACTATGGATGCCATTTCTTTAAGAATAAAATCATGTGATATCCTTGCTGAGATTCCCAGGCCTCTGTGGAAATCTACCCGGGGCCTAGGTCTCAGTTTCCAAGAGCGACTTTCATGCGTGGCCTCTTAAAATACCAACAAAATTCATAGCAATGCTTCTCTGAGTTCAGTTCCAAAACCCAGTGTTTAAGGGCAATCACACCAGAGTTCAAGCCCACGTGGAACCAGTCATTTTTTCCAATGCCACACAAATGACCAACATTAAAACCAAAACACTCCCACATGGCCCTCACCTTATTCCATATAGTCAATCATCTTAAACTCTGGCTGGAGGTTTCCATGAGGGGTGCAGCCCAAGACAGTGTCCAAAATCAGCTCGTTTGCCCCTCATTTGCCTATAGTCAGGGTAGCCTGGACACCGTTGCTGTGAACCAGGAGTGAACAAATAAGCCTGCCGTTAATACTTCTATGTTTCTCCAATTTGAGGGCTACTGATTTTAGGTATCGATTCTTTAGGTGATTTAGAGTCATGCGAAAACACAAGCACCTCTGCAGGGCTTTGAAGAACTCATTTGACTCACAGAATCCCTATTCTCATTTGTTGGAGTGCAGGAACCTAACAGAGGAAGGCAAGAGTCTTCATCCACAATGAATGATATTTTTTGCCATTTTGGTTTTGGAAGCTCACATGGGATCATTCTTAAGAACCATCAGGTGCTGAGAATCTAAGTCACAGCCACACACAGGACCAAGAGGCTGATAAAGACACATCCCTTTCCAAAGCAATTAAGCAAAGAACCACAGGTGAGGCCCATTCATTTCCATTTGAAAACTGTTTTCTTCAGCCTTCACAAAGGGGTGGCCTGAGGCAAAGACCTTCCTGACATTCAGTGCAACACAACAATAAGTAAGCAAAAAGCCCAAAGCAGTGTTTCTGCACTGAGACTTTCCTGGTCACACTGATATCTGAGTTTTCTGAGATGCTCGCCATTCTCTTCAACTATCCTTTACATGGCCATGTCACAGAGCTTGGAGGTGGTACATATTTTGGAGACAAATCCCTGAGCCCATTCTGGAGAGAGGCCAGATTTCAGGAAGAAAACAACAACTTAGAAAGATAGCAGGTGTTGCACATCAATAAGACAAGCTGATTTCCATTCATATATTGGGCAGGATGAATTATAGGGAAGATTTATACTAGACGGGACACATCCATTAATGCATTCTCTTTTCTAATGTCTACAACAACGGACACAGTGGGATACACATAAACAGAAACACTCGCCTTGTCAAATGACTTACTAGAAACTGTCTGCTCCAAACCAAACAAACCGCCTTTTCGATCTATTCTCTGAACATGAGACAAAACAACAAACCCACACCCACTCCCACAAAGGCACCTCCTTCCCCCAAGTAGGTCTGTGACTATCCGGAGTGTCCTCTGACTGGTGGGCCATACTATGTTCCCCCGAAATGGCCTGTCTTCTCTCAGATCTTGTTTCCTTGACCAACTCTGTGAAGATGTCAGGAAAAAGTGGTTAGCCACTACCTGTTTTCTCAGGAAAGGTCCATCTTCAGAGCTCTCCTGGCATTTGGCCATCCTCACATCATTAGGTACCAAGAAAACTGACTCTGTCCTTGGTAAATCCAAACAAGTGAGCCCACTGGGCCTGGGACTGGGACTGCCTCTGGGTGCCTGGCTTCTTGGATACCAAGTTCAGAGAGTTCCATCACCAAGGAAATGAGGTATGTCACATTCTTTGGAACGGAATGAGGTCACTGCCTTGGCAACCACTTTGTCCTAACAGTTGCTTCCAAGGGTTACATAAGATGGAGGTTTCCCCTACTTCCTGTGACACTTTCATAAGGTAGAATGTATATCAACCATTGGCACCCGGGAACAGCTCTCCACTCAGGCCTGGATTGTTCCACCTTGTCTACAATAAGAAGAGAGAGGCAGATGCAGACACATCCCTTCATCCTGACCAGGTTGTTTGCCATGGAAGATGACTTTTGCTCTCTCAGGTGCTTCATACCTGCCTACAACTTCTCCAGGTATCATTTGTGCATGGACATTTGAGGTTCTCATCTGGTGGAAGATCCCCAACTTTCCTGTATTGTAAGAACCCCTCTGTCCCTGCTCTTCTGTAAAATGATTGAGGGAACAGTGTATACTTGGGGTTAAAAACAGGTTTGATTTTGTGACGAATGATTCTGTGCGATGAATAATGGGATTGGCAACCTGCAATATTTACAAGAATATAGAGGTGAAATATAAGTATGAAAAAAGAAATCTAGGTATGCTTTGAAGCCCAGAAGGGTTTTGCCCTTGATTGGGATACTTAGCTTTGAATTATGTTCTGCAAAGATGTCTCAGATAATTTGATATACAATGGCATAGGACCTTGTACATTGGATGATTGAATTTAGAAGAGAACATCCAGTCAAAAAGGGATATTCAGT
The DNA here is from genome assembly GCF_048772815.1 of Callospermophilus lateralis. Classification (NCBI taxonomy): domain Eukaryota; kingdom Metazoa; phylum Chordata; class Mammalia; order Rodentia; family Sciuridae; genus Callospermophilus; species Callospermophilus lateralis. The sequence continues at coordinate 43,684 of NW_027515263.1, read as the reverse complement.
AGGATTAGGAAGATAGTCGGTAGGTTTAGGAAGACGAGTGAGTATAGGATTTGGACCAAAAGTTCTTTAGCAATAGACCTTTGGTTATAGAGTGAATGTAAATGTCAGCACATATGAAGAGTCAGACACTATGTTGAACTGGGGAAAATATGTAGAAAAGCAGATATCAATGGAAACATTACGAAATCAGGCAAAGTATAAAGTGAGGGATAGAATTAGACATTTTCAACAGGGTTGAGTTTCAATATATAAATTAGGAAAAAACAAAAATGTAGTCACCAATAGGAGTGACAATTGACAGCATTAGGCAACCTGGACATGGATGTTTTTAGAAATCCATGTTCACTTTCCATTTAGGCTTTGGTACAATCATAAGTGTGACCTTTCCATTTTTTGTCCAGAATATTACTGTGATAATGAGGTGACATGAGTATTTCTTTCACCATTTCTGGGAGCAATATATTGAAGATGTAAAATTAGAATCGGGGGTACAAATAGGTGTACCCTGTTTCTATGAACATAGAGAAAAACCACGAATAGACCATACTGTGAATAAATAATAGAACTTTTTTGAACTTTAAATAATGAATTGAACTGATATCTGAAAAATAAAAGGAAATTGTATATTGATATACAATCATTCATTCCAACCAGTTATATATCTAATGGAAATATTAGTGTTTTGGTTTATCATGAAGAGTGTGTGAGTTTGCTTCAAAATGATTATGGAAATTCAAAATAATGTGTTTGGAAAGAAGTCTCATGAAAAGACCAGTCAAGAAACCCTGACAATACTTGTGTTCTGAAGCAAGAAGTGATTAATGTTGAAACAAATGCCTATTAATTTGTGAACTTGTGGAAGAAATGTATATCCTATGATGTGCAAAAACTGAAGAAACAATAATGTACCAGTGTCGAATACAAATGAATGACAAATTACATATCATGTCCCATAGGAGTCTACTTGCATTGATGTTAGGACTGGGTCAGATACTGTAGAATAATTAGGATTTGTTTGCACCCTTCACTGAAGTTAGTAGTCAGTACTAGGAAACACATATGTATTTCAGGTGGATGAATATTTCTGATTATAATCTTGTGAAAAGTTGATTATAAATCAACATACATGAACATGAATGAATTTAGAGAGTGTATACTAGACACATATATTTCATATTTGGAAAACTTTGGAGAGTATATCTATATCTATACACACACACACACACACACACACACACACACACACGCACACACACACAACACTCACAGACATTAAAAAGTACCAATATAAATGCCAATCGAAATTCATCAGTAAATATATATCATCCACAGATGCAAAAATATTTATGTTACTGAACATGAGTTTATGTATAATGTTTTTCTTCTAGGACGCTCTCTTATAGGTTGAATTTTCATTTCCAACAGCATTTAGGAGGAGTGAACACTTCTCACAATTTGTAACTGCCAAGACATCCACCTTACAAAAATGTACGTGTGATACCTGGTAGGATTCTATATATGCATATAAATATACATGTGTGAATAGGCTACAGAAATTGGAAACAATTATTCACATATTTGTTAAGTTTAAAAACACATGGAGAATATTCAATTAAAATTTGACTAGATGTATAACTCCTACCTTATATAATGCAAATGTCAAAGTCCAACTATAGAACATGTCTCCTCTGAAGTGCTTGTATTTCTATTGTGTTGGGTTAATTTTCCCCATTATATTAGGATGAATAGTCTGAGTCTACTAGGTATGGGTTAGTGTCAGGGATTCAGTACTTCGAATGAAAAATTGGAAAATGAATCCAATGTGTATGTAAATATATGCTGCACAAATATCCTCCCGCTCTCATCCAAAACAATGCTTGACATTACCTTCACCCCAAGTAAGACACAATTAGAAGAGAAGAGTTACACAATCAGTGAATACATATCTGGAATGGAAAATGCTCAGGAGTTCACAACCTTGGAGGTGGTTTAGGATTTTCCAAAAGTAAGGGACATGGTAAACACTCCACAAACATGTAACTCTGCTGGCCTAAAAACTTTTTGAGAAACTGCCTCTGAGCTTCCGCACTTGAAATATATGTTGTTTTCATGAGATTTGGCTTCCTTTGTAGTTAGACCATCAAAGCTGGGTCTGCATCTATGTGACCTGGAGGACATGGTTTCTTATTTTCCAATGAACAAGATGAAGCAGTGCTGAATCCTCTCTTTATAGGTAAACTGAGGCCACTGGGGACTAAGTGTAAGTGTCTCCCCGATGTGGACTGTGAAGCATTTGGTCCTCCTTCCACTTTTTGTGGTGTTTAGGCCGCTGCACTGTGAGTTTGGTATTTGTTTCACGAAATACTAGGCAGGTACACTGGGACACAGTGCTGGAGGGAGTTCTGTCACGTGTGGTGGGTCAGGGTCTGCAAGAGAATGCACCAACTAGGCTTCTATCTCTCACAGCTTGCCCCATTGCCCCCTTGTCCATATCAACCTGATTCTTAATTTTCCTCTGAAAACTCTCCATATAACAAGATGCTTTACATACAAGGGTCTGCTGGCAGCACCATGTCAGTTACAAGCCATTTGGAATCCAATGGTAGATGCACATGGTCCTACCACGGTGTTTTATCAACCCACCCCACCACTGCTCTAGACCCACTACTCAGCAGGCTCCAACTTACTGGCATCTCTGTTCTACACCATTTTCATGAAACTCAGTAAGTCAAGGCACTGTCTGGTATACTCATGATCAGCAACAGGACATCCAGTGTTTCTCCAGTGCCACCTGGTCATAGGAATTTCAAAAATTTCATGGTATTTATCTAGCCATTTTTCAAGCATGAAGTTGGAGGCACTGTGGTTTCAGTTCATTCAGCAAACATTAAAGGGTGAGGAAGCTCATTTCAATGAAATCTCTGGAGAAATCTCACAGGCATGGCTTCCCAAACAATGGACAAAAGGTCACATTAGGCCAGGCCCATTGAGGTCTACAATGTGAGGTCATGTGTGTTTTGACTCTCAACTATGGATGCCATTTCTTTAAGAATAAAATCATGTGATATCCTTGCTGAGATTCCCAGGCCTCTGTGGAAATCCACCCGGGGCCTAGGTCTCAGTTTCCAAGAGCGACTTTCATGCGTGGCCTCTTAAAATCCCAACAAAATTCATAGCAATGCTTCTCTGAGTTCAGTTCCAAAACCTAGTGTTTAAGGGGAATCACACCAGAGTTCAACCCCACGTGTACCCAGTCATTTTTTCCAATGCCAAACAAATGACCAAAATTAAAACCAAAAACACTCCCACATGGCCCTCATCTTATTCCATATAGTCAATCATCTTAAACCTCTGGCTGGAGGTTTCCATGAGGGGTGCAGCCCAAGACAGTGTCCAAAATCAGCTCTTTGCCCCTCATTTGCCTAAAGTCAGGGTAGCCTGGACACCGTTTCTGTGAACCAGGAGTGAACAAATAGAGCCTGCCTTTAATACTTCTATGTTTCTCCAATTTGAGGCCTACTGATTTTAGGTATCAATTCTTTAGGTGATTTAGAGTCATGTGAAAACACAAGCACCTCTGCAGGGCTTTAAAGAACTCATTTGACCCACAGAATCCCTATTGCTCATTTGTTGGAGTGCAGGAACCTAACAGAGGAAGGCAAGAGTCTTCATCCACAATGAATGATATTTTTTGCCATTTTGGTTTGGAAGCTCACATGGGATCATTCTTAAGATCCTATCAGGTGCTGAGAATCTAAGTCACAGCCACACACAGGTCCAAAGGCTGATAAAGACACATCTCTTTCAAAGCAATTAAGCAAAGACCACAGGTGAGGCCCATTCATTTCCATTTGAAAACTGTTTTCTTCAGCTTCACAAAGGGGTGGCCTGAGGCAAAGACCTTCCTGACATTCAGTGCAACACAACAATAAGTAAGCAAAAGGCCCAAAGCAGGGTTTCTGCACTGAGATTTTCTGGTCACACTGATATCTGAGTTTTCTGAGATGCTCGCCATTCTCTTCAGCTATCCTTTACATGGCCATGTCACAGAGCTTGGCAGTGGTACATATTTTGGACACAAATCCATGAGCCTATTCTGGAGAGTGGCCAGAATTCAGGAAGAAAACAACAACTTAGAAAGATAGCAGGTGTTGCACATCGATAAGACAAGCTGCAGTCCATTCATATATTGGGCATAATGAATTATGGGAAGATTTATACTAGACAGGACACATCCATTAATGCATTCTCTTTTCTAATGTCTACAACAACAGACACAGTGGGATACACAGAAACAGAAACACTCGCCGTGTCAAATGACTTACTAGAAACTGTCCACTCCAAACCAAACAAACCGCCTTTCGATCTATTCTCAGAACATGAGACAAAACAACAAACCCACACCCACTCCCACAAAGGCACCTCCTTCCCCCAAGTAGTCTGTGACTATCCGGAGTGTCCTCTGACTGGTGGGCCATACTATGTTCCCCCGAAATGGCCTGTCTTCTCTCAGATCTTGTTTCCTTGACCAACTCTGTGAAGATGTCAGGAAAAAGTGGTTAGCCACTACCTGTTTTCTCAGGAAAGGTCCATCTTTAGAGCTCTCCTGGCATTTGGTCATCCTCACATCATTAGGTACCAAGAAAACTGACTCTGTCCTTGGTAAATCCAAACAAGTGAGCTCACTGGGCCTGGGACTGGGACTGCCTCTGGGTGCCTGGCTTCTTGGATACCAAGTTCAGAGAGTTCCATCACCAAGGAAATGAGCTATGTCACATTCTTTGGAACTGAATGAGGTCACTGCCTTGGCAACCATTTTGTCCTAACAGTTGCTTCCAAGGGTTACATAAGATGGAGGTTTCCCCTACATCCTGTCACACTTTCATAAGGTAGAATGTATATCAACCATTGGCACCCGGGAACAGCTCTCCACTCAGGCCTGGATTGTTCCACCTTGTCTACAATAAGAAGAGATAGGCAGATTCAGACACATCCCTTCATCCTGACCAGGTTGTTTGCCATGGAAGATGACTTTTGCTCTCTCAGGTGCTTCATACCAGCCTACAACTTCTCCAGGTATCATTTGTGCATGGACATTTGAGGTTCTCACCTGGTGGAAGATCCCCAACTTTCCTGTATTGTAAGAACCCCTCTGTCCCTGCTCTTCTCTAAAATGATTGAGGGAACAGTGTATACTTGGGGTTAAAAACAGGTTTGATTTGGTGACGAATGATTCTGTGCGATGAATAATGGGATTGGCAACCTGCAATATTTACAAGAATATAGAGGTGAAATATAAGTATGAAAAAAGAAATCTAGGTATGCTTTGAAGCCCAGAAGGGTTTTGCCCTTGATTGGGATACTAACTTGGAATTATGTTCTGCAAAGATGTCTCAGATAATTTGATATACAATGGCATAGGACCTTGAACATTGGATGATTGAATTTAGAAGAGAACATCCAGTCAAAAAGGGATATTCAGTAGGATTAGGAAGATAGTCGGTAGGTTTAGGAAGACAAGTGAGTATAGGATTTGGACCAAAAGTTCTTTAGCAATAGACATTTGGTTATAGAGTGAATGTAAATGTCAGCACATATGAAGAGTCAGACACTATGTTGAACTGGGGAAAATATGTAGAAAAGCACATATCGATGGAAACATTACGAAATCAGGCAACGTATAAAGTGAGGGATAGAATTAGACATTTTCAACAGGGTTGAGTTTCAATATATAAATTAGGAAAAATCAAATATGTAGTCACCAATAGGATTGACAATTGACAGCTTTAGGCAACCTGAACATGGATGTTTTTAGAAATCCATGTTCTATTTCCATTTAGGCTTTGGTACAATCATAAGTGTGACCTTTCCATTTTTTGTCCAGAATATTAATGTGATAATGAGGTGACATGAGTATTTCTTTCACCATTACTGGGAGCAATATATTGAAGATGTAAAATTAGAATCTGAGGTGCAAATAGGTGTACCCTGTTTCTATGAACATAGAGAAAAACCACGAATAGACCATTCTGTGAATAAATAATATAAGTTTTTCGAACTTTATAATGAATTGAACTGATATCTGAAAAATTAAAGGAAATTGTATATTGATATACAATCATTCATTCCAACCAGTTATATATCTAATGGAAATATTAGTGTTTTGGTTTATCATGAAGAGTGTGTGAGTTTTGCTTCAAAATGATTATGGAAATTCAAAATAATGTGTTTTAAAGAAGTCTCATGAAAAGACAAGTCAAGAATCCCTGACAATACATGTGTTCTGAAGCAAGAAGTGATTAATGTTGAAACAAATGCCTATTAATTTGTGAACTTGTGGATGAAATGTATATCCTATGATGTGCAAAAACTGAAGAAACAATAATGTTCCAGTGTCGAATACAAATGAATGACAAATTACATATCATGTCCCATAGGAGTCTACTTGCATTGATTTTAGACTGGGTCAGATACTGTAGAATAATTAGGATTTGTATGCACCCTTCACTGAAGTTAGTAGTCAGTACTAGGAAACAAATATGTATTTCAGGTGGATGAATATTTCTGATTATAATCTTGTGAAAAGTTGATTATAAATCAACATACATGAACATGAATGAATTTAGAGAGTGTGTACTAGACACATATATTTCATATTTGGAAAACTTTGGAGAGTATATCTATATCTATATCTATACACACACACACACACACACACACACACACACACAACACTCACAGACATTAAAAAGTACCAATATAAATGCCAATCGAAATTCATCAGTAAATATATATCATCCACAGATGTGAAAATATTTATGTTACTGAGCATGAGTTTATGTATAATGTTGTTCTTCTAGGACGCTCTCTTATAGGTTGAATTTTCATTTCCAACAGCATTTAGGAGGAGTGAACACTTCTCACAATTTGTATCTGCCAAGATATCCACCTTACAAAAATGTACGTGTGATACCTGGTAGGATTCTATATATGCATATAAATATACATGTGTGAATAGGATACAGAAATTGGAAACAAGTATTCACATATTTGTTAAGTTTAAAAACACATGGAGAATATTTCAATTAAAATTTGACTAGATGTACAACTCCTACCTTATATAATGCAAATGTCAAGTCCAACTATAGAACATGTCTCCTCTGAAGTGCTTGTATTTCTATTGTGTTGGGTTAATTTTCCCCATTATATTAGGATGAATAGTCTGAGTCTATTAGGTATGGGTTAGTGTCAGGGATTCAGTACTTCGAATGAAAAATTGGAAAATGAATCCAATGTGTATGTAAATATATGCTGCACAAATATCCTCCCGCTCTCATCCAAAACAATGCCTTGGCATTACCTTCACCCCAAGTAAGACACAATTAGAGGAGAAGAGTTACACAATCAGTGAATACATATCTGGAATGGAAAATGCTCAGGAGTTCACAACCTTGGAGGTGGTTTAGGAGTTTCCAAAAGTAAGGGACATGGTAAACACTCCACAAACATGTAACTCTGCTGGCCTAAAAACTTTTTGAGAAACTGCCTCTGAGCTTCCGCACTTGAAATATATGTTGTTTTCATGAGATTTGGCTTGCTTTGTAGTGAGACCATCAAAGCTGGGTCTGCATCTATGTGACCTGGAGGACATGGTTTCTTATTTTCCAATGAACAAGATGAAGCAGTGCTGAATCCTCTCTTTATAGGTAAACTGAGGCCAATGGGGACTAAGTGACTCCCCGTCTCACCGTGTGGACTGTGAAGCCATTTGGTCCTCCTCCACTTTTGTGGTGTTTAGGCTGGTGCACTGTGAGTTTGGTATTTGTTTCACGAAATACTAGCAGCTAAACTGGGACACAGAGCTGGAGGGAGTTCTGTCACGTGTGGTGGGTCAGGGACTGCAAGAGAATGCACCAACTAGGCTTCTATCTCTCACAGCTTGCCCCATTGCCCCCTTGTCCATATCAACCTGATTCTTAATTTTCCTCTTAAAACTCTCCATATAACAAGATGCCTTTACATATAAGGGTCTGCTGGCAGCACCATGTCAGTTACAAGCCATTTGGAATCCAATGGTAGATGCACATGGTCCTACCACGGATGTTTTATCAAACGCCTCCCCACCACTGCTCTAGACCCACTACTCAGCAGGCTCCAAATTACTGGCATCTCTGTTCTACACCATTTTCATGAAACTCAGTAAATCAAGGCACTGTCTGGTATACTCATGATCAGCAACAGGACATCCAATGTTTCTCCAGTGCCACCTGGTCATAGGAATTTCAAAAATTTCATGGTATTTATCTAGCCATTTTTCAAGCATGAAGTTGGAGGCGCTGTGGGTTTCAATTCATTAGGCAAACATTAAATGGTGAGGAAGCTCATTTCAATGAAATCTCTGGAGAACTGTCACAGGCAAGGCTTCCCAAAGAATGGACAAAACGTCACATTAGGCCAGGCCCATTGAGGTCAACAATGTGAGGTCCATGTGTGTTTTGACTCTCAATTATGGCTGCCATTTCTTTAAGAATAAAATCATGAGATATCCTTGCTGAGATTACCAGGCCTCTGTGGAAATCTACCCGGGGCCTAGGTCTCAGGTTCCAAGAGCGACTTTCATGCATGGCCTCTTAAATTCCCAACAAAATTCATGGCAATGCTTCTCTGAGTTCAGTTCCAAAACACAGTGTCTAAGGGGAATAACACCAGAGTTCAAGCCCACGTGGACCCAGTCATTTTTTCCAATGCCACACAAATGACCAACATTAAAACCAAAACACTCCCACATGGCCCTCACCTTATTCCATATAGTCAATCATCTTAAACTCTGGCTGGAGGTTTCCATGAGGGACGCAGCCCAAGACAGTGTCCAAAATCAGCTCGTTTGCCCCTCATTTGCCTAAAGTCAGGGTAGCCTGGACACCGTTGCTGTGAACCAGGAGTGAACAAATAAGCCTGCCGTTAATACTTCTGTGTTTCTCCAATTTGAGGCCTACAGATTTTAGGTATGGATTCTTTAGGTGATTTAGAGTCATGCGAAAACACAAGCATCTCTGCAGGGCTTTGAAGAACTCATTTGACTCACAGAATCCCTATTCTCATTTGTTGGAGTGCAGGAACCTAACAGAGGAAGGCAAGAGACTTCATCCACAATGAATGATATTTTTTGCCATTTTGGTTTTGGAAGCTCACATGGGATCATTCTTAAGATCCATCAGGTGCTGAGAATCTAAGTCACAGCCACACACAGGTCCAAGAGGCTGATAAAGACACATCCCTTTCCAAAGCAATTAAGCAAAGAACCACAGGGGAGGCCCATTCATTTCCATTTGAAAACTGTTTTCTTCAGGCTTCACAAAGGGGTGGCCTGAGGCAAAGAACTTCCTGACATTCAGTGCAACACAACAATAAGTAAGCAAAAAGCCAAAGCAGTGTTTCTGCACTGAGACTTTCCTGGTCACACTGATATCTGAGTTTTCTGAGATGCTCGCCATTCTCTTCAACTATCCTTTACATGGCCATGTCACAGAGCTTGGAGGTGGTACATATTTTGGACACAAATCCATGAGCCTATTCTGGAGAGTGGCCAGAATTCAGGAAGAAAACAACAACTTAGAAAGATAGCAGGTGTTGCACATCGATAAGACAAGCTGCAGTCCATTCATATATTGGGCAGGATGAATTATAGGGAAGATTTATACTAGAAAGGACACATCCATTAATGCATTCTCTTTTCTAATGTCTACAACAACGGACACAGTGGGATACACAGAAACAGGAAACACTCGCCGTGTCAAATTACTTACTAGAAACTGTCCACTCCAAACCAAAGAAAACGCCTTTCCTATCTATTCTCAGAAAATGAGACAAAACAACAAACACACACCCACTCCCAAAAAGGCACCTCCTTCCCCCAAGTAGGTCTGTGACTATCCGGAGTGTCCTCTGACTGGTGGGCCATAATATGTTCCCCCGAAATGGCCTGTCTTCTCTCAGATCTTGTTTCCTTGACCAACTCTGTGAAGATGTCAGGAAAAAGTGGTTAGCCACTACCTGTTTTCTCAGGAAAGGTCCATCTTCAGAGCTCTCCTGGCATTTGGCCATCCTCACATCATTAGGTACCAAGAAAACTGACTCTGTCCTTGGTAAATCCAAACAAGTGAGCCCACTGGGCCTGGGACTGGGACTGCCTCTGGGTGCCTGGCTTCTTGGATACCAAGTTCAGAGAGTTCCATCACCAAGGAAATTAGGTATGTCACATTCTTTGGAACTGAATGAGGTCACTGCCTTGGCAACCACTTTGTCCTAACAGTTGCTTCCAAGGGTAACATAAGATGGAAGTTGCCGCTACTTCCTGTGACAGTTTCATAAGGTAGAATGTATATCAACCATTGGCACCCGGGAACAGCTCTCCACTCAGGCCTGGTTTGGTCCACCTTCTCTACAATAAGAAGAGAGAGGCAGATTCAGACACATCCCTTCATCCTGACCAGGTTGTTTGCCATGGAAGATGACTTTTGCTCTCTCAGGTGCTTCATACCTGCCTACAACTTCTCCAGGTATCATTTGTGCATGGACATTTGAGGTTCTCATCTGGTGGAAGGTCCCCAACTTTCCTGTAATGTAAGAACCACTCTGTCCCTGCTCTTCTGTAAAATGATTGAGGGAACAGTCTATACTTGGGGTTAAAAACAGGATTGATTTGGGTGACGAATGATTCTGTGCGATGAATAATGGTATTGGGAACCTGCAATATTTACAAGAATATAGAGGTGAAATATAAGTATAAAAACAGAAATCTAGGTGTGATTTGAAGCCCAGAAGGGTTTTGCCCTTGATTGGGATACTTAGCTTTGAATTATGTTCTGCAAAGATGTCTCAAATAATTCGAATTACAATGGCATAAGAAGTTGTACATTGGATGATTGAATTTAGAAGAGAACATCAGGTCAAAAAGGGATATTCAGTAGGATTAGGAAGATAGTCGGTAGGTTTAGGAAGAAGAGTGAGTATAGGATTTGGACCAAAAGTTCTTTAGCAATAGACTTTTGGTTATAGAGTGAATGTAAATGTCAGCACATATGAAGAGTCAGACACTATGTTGAACTGGGGAAAATATGTAGAAAAGCAGATATCAATGGAAACATTACAAAATCAGGCAAAGTATAAAGTGAGTGATAGAATTAGACATTTTCAACAGGGTTGAGTTTAAAAATCTAAATTAGGAAAAAATAAATATGTAGTCACCAATAGGAGTGACAATTGACAGCATTAGGCAACCTGGACATGGATGTTTTAGAAATCAATGTTCACTTTCCAATTAGGCTTTCGTACAATCATAAGTGTGACCTTTCCTTTTTTTGTCCAGAATATTACTGTGATAATGAGGTGACATGAGTATTTCTTTCACCATTTCTGGGAGCAATATATTGAAGATGTAAAGTTAGAATCGGGGGTACAAAGAGGTGTACCCTGTTTCTATGAACATAGAAAAAAAGCATGAATAGACCATACTGTGAATAAATAATATAATTTTTTCAACTTTAAATAATGAATTGAACTGATATCTGAATAATTAAAGGAAATCGTATATTGATATACAATCATTCATTCCAACCAGTTATATATCTAATGGAAATATTAGTGTTTTGGTTTATCTTAAAGAGTGTGTTAGTTTTGCTTCAAAATGATTATGGAAATTCAAAATAATGTGTTTGGAAAGAAGTCTGATGAAAAGACCCGTCAAGAAACCCTGACAATACATGTTTTCTGAAGCAAGAAGTGATTAAAATTGAAACAAATGCCTATTAATTTGTGAACTTGTGGATGAAATGTATATCCTATGATGTGCAAAAACTGAAGAAACAATAATGTACCAGTGTCGAATACAAATGAATGCCAAATTACATATCATGTCCCATTGGAGTCTACTTGCATTGATGATAGCCTGGGTCAGATACTGTAGAATAATTAGGATTTGTATGCACCCTTCACTGAAGTTAGTAGTTAGTACTAGGAAACAAATATGTATTTCAGGTGGATGAATATTTCTGATTATAATCTTGTGAAAATTTGATTATAAATCAACATACATGAACATGAATGAATTTATAGAGTGTGTACTAGACACATATATTTCATATTTGGAAAACTTTGGAGAGTATATCTATATCTATATCTATACACACACACACACACACACACACACACACAACACTCACAGACATTAAAAAGTACCAATATAAATGCCAATCGAAATTCATCAGTAAATATATATCATCCACAGATGCAAAAATATTTATGTTACTTAACATGAGTTTATGTATAATGTTGTTCTTCTAGGACGCTCTCTTATAGGTTGAATTTTCATTTCCAACAGCATTTAGGAGGAGTGAACACTTCTCACAATTTGTATCTGCCAAGACATCCACCTTACAAAAATGTACGTGTGATACCTGGTAGGATTCTATATATGCATATAAATATACATGTGTGAATAGGCTACAGAAATTGGAAACAAGTATTCACATATTTGTTAAGTTTAGAAACACATGGAGAATATTTCAATTAAAATTTGACTAGATGTATAACCCCTACCTTATATAATGCAAATGTCAAGTCCAACTATAGAAAATGTCTCCTCTGAAGTGCTTGTATTTCTATTGTGTTGGGTTAATTTTCCCCATTATATTAGGATGAATAGTCTGAGTCTACTAGGTATGGGTTAGTGTCAGGGATTCAGTACTTCGAATGACAAATTGGAAAATGAATCCAATGTGTATGTAAATATATGCTGCACAAATATCCTCCCGCTCTCATCCAAAACAATGCCTTGACATTACCTTCACCCCAAGTAAGACACAATTAGATGAGAAGAGTTACACAATCAGTAAATACATATCTGGAATGGAAAATGCTCAGGAGTTCACAACCTTGGATGTGGTTTAGGAGTTTCCAAAAGTAAGGAACATGGTAAACACTCCACAAACATGTAACTCTGCTGGCCTAAAAACTTTTTGAGAAACTGACTCTGAGCTTCCGCACTTGAAATATATGTTGTTTTCATGAGATTTGGCTTCATTTGTAGTGAGACCATCAAAGCTGGGTCTGCATCTATGTGACCTGGAGGACATGGTTTCTTATTTTCCAATGAACAAGATGAAGCAGTGCTGAATCCTCTCTTTATAGGTAAACTGAGGCCACTGGGGACTAAGTGTCTCCCCGTCTCCCCATGTGGACTGTGAAGCCATTTGGTCCTCCTCCACTTTTTGTGGTGTTTACGCTGCTGCACTGTGAGTTTGGTATTTGTTTCACGAAATACTAGCAGCTAAACTGGGACACAGTGCTGGAGGGAGTTCTGTCACGTGTGGTGGGTCAGGGACTGCAAGAGAATGCACCAACTAGGCTTCTATCTCTCACAGCTTGCCCCATTGCCCCCTTGTCCATATCAACCTGATTCTTAATTTTCCTCTTAAACCTCTCCATATAAAAAGATGCCTTTACATATAAGTGTCTGCTGGCAGCACCATGTCAGTTACAAGCCATTTGGAATCCAATGGTAGATGCACATGGTCCTACCACGGGTGTTTTATCAAACGCCTCCCCACCACTGCTCTAGACCCACTACTCAGCAGGCTCCAAATTACTGGCATCTCTGTTCTACACCATTTTCATGAAACTCAGTAAATCAAGGCACTGTCTGGTATACTCATGATCAGCAACAGGACATCCAATGTTTCTCCAGTGCCACCTGGTCATAGGAATTTCAAAAATTTCATGGTATTTATCTAGCCATTTTTCAAGCATGAAGTTTGAGGCACTGTGGGTTTCAATTCATTAGGCAAACATTAAATGGTGAGGAAGCTCATTTCAATGAAATATCTGGAGAACTGTCACAGGCAAGGCTTCCCTAAGAATGGCCAAAACGTCACATTAGGCCAGGCCCTTTGAGGTCAACAATGTGAGGTCCATGTGGGTTTTGACTCTCAATTATGGATGCCATTTCTTTAAGAATAAAATCATGTGATATCCTTGCTGAGATTCCCAGGCCTCAGTGGAAATCTACCCGGGTCCTAGGTCTCAGTTTCCAAGAGCGACTTTCATGCGTGGCCTCTTAAAATCCCAACAAAATTCATGGCAATGCTTCTCTGAGTTCAGTTCCAAAACCCAGTGTCTAAGGGGATTCACACCAGAGTTCAAGCCCACGTGGACCCAGTGATTTTTTTCAATGCCACACAAATGACCAAAATTAAAACCAAAACACTCCCACATGGCCCTCACCTTATTCCATATAGTCAATCATCTTAACCTCTGGCTGGAGGTTTCCATGAGGGGTGCAGCCCAAGACAGTGTCCAAAATCAGCTCGTTTGCCCCTCATTTGCCTAAAGTCAGGGTAGCCTGGACACCGTTGCTGTGAACCAGGAGTGAACAAATAAGCCTGCCGTTAATACTTCTATGTTTCTCCAATTTGAGGGCTACTGATTTTAGGTATCGATTCTTTAGGTGATTTAGAGTCATGCGAAAACACAAGCACCTCTGAAGGGCTTTGAAGAACTCATTTGACTCACAGAATCCCTATTCTCATTTGTTGGAGTGCAGGAACCTAACAGAGGAAGGCAAGAGCCTTCATCCACAATGAATGATATTTTTTGCCATTTTGGTTTTGGAAGCTCACATGTGATCATTCTTAAGATCCATCAGGTGCTGAGAATCTAAGTCACAGCCACACACAGGTCCAAGAGGCTGATAAAGACACATCCCTTTCCAAAGCAATTAAGCAAAGAGCCACAGGTGAGGCCCATTCATTTCCATTTGAAAACTGTTTTCTTCAGGCTTCACAAAGGGGTGGCCTGATGCAAAGAACTTCCTGACATTCAGTGCAACACAACAATAAGTAAGCAAAAAGCCCAAGGCAGTGTTTCTGCACTGAGACTTTCCTGGTCACACTGATATCTGAGTTTTCTGAGATGCTCGCCATTCTCTTCAACTATCTTTTACATGGCCATGTCACAGAGCTTGGAGGTGGTACATATTTTGGACACAAATCCCTGAGCCCATTCTGGAGAGTGGCCAGAATTCAGGAAGAAAACAACAACTTAGAAAGATAGCAGGTGTTGCACATCGATAAGACAAGCTGCAGTCCATTCATATATTGGGCAGGATGAATTATAGGGAAGATTTATACTAGACAGGACACATCCATTAATGCATTCTCTTTTCTAATGTCTACAACAACGGACACAGTGGGATACACAGAAACAGAAACACTCTCCGTGTCAAATGACTTACTAGAAACTGTCTGCTCCAAACCAAACAAACCGCCTTTTGATCTATTCTCAGAACATGAGACAAAACAACAAACCCACACCCACTCCCACAAAGGCACCTCCTTCCCCCAAGTAGGTCTGTGACTATCCGGAGTGTCCTCTGACTGGTGGGCCATACTATGTTCCCCCGAAATGGCCTGTCTTCTCTCAGATCTTGTTTCCTTGACCAACTCTGTGAAGATGTCAGGAAAAAGTGGTTAGCCACTACCTGTTTTCTCAGGAAAGGTCCATCTTCAGAGCTCTCCTGGCATTTGGCCATCCTCACATCATTAGGTACCAAGAAAACTGACTCTGTCCTTGGTAAATCCAAACAAGTGAGCCCACTGGGCCTGGGACTGGGACTGCCTCTGGGTGCCTGGCTTCTTGGATACCAAGTTGAGAGAGTTCCATCACCAAGGAAATGAGGTATGTCACATTCTTTGGAACTGAATGAGGTCACTGCCTTGGCAACCATTTTGTCCTAACAGTTGCTTCCAAGGGTTACATAAGATGGAGGTTTCCCCTACTTCCTGTGACAGTTTCATAAGGTAGAATGTATATCAACCATTGGCACCCGGGAACAGCTCTCCACTCAGGCCTGGATTGTTCCACCTTGTCTACAATAAGAAGAGAGAGGCAGATTCAGACACATCCCTTCATCCTGACCAGGTTGTTTGCCATGGAAGATGACTTTTGCTCTCTCAGGAGCTTCAAACCTGCCTACAACTTCTCCATGTATCATTTGTGCATGGACATTTGAGGTTCTCATCTGGTGGAAGATCCCCAACTTTCCTGTATTGTAAGAACCCCTCTGTCCCTGCTCTTCTGTAAAATGATTGAGGGAACAGTGTATACCTGGGGTTAAAAACAGGTTTGATTTGGTGACGAATGATTCTGTGCGATGAATAATGGGATTGGGAACCTGCAATATTTACAAGAATATAGAGGTGAAATATAGGTTTGAAAAAAGAAATCTAGGTATGCTTTGAAGCCCATAAAGTTTTGCCCTTGATTGGGATACTTAGCTTTGAATTATGTTCTGCAAAGATGTCTCAGATAATTTGATATACAATGGCATAGGACCTTGTACATTGGATGTTTGAATTTAGAAGAGAACATCCAGTCAAAAAGGGATATTGAGTAGGATTAGGAAGATAGTCGGTAGGTTTAGGAAGACGAGTGAGTATAGGATTTGGACCAAAAGTTCTTTAGCAATAGACTTTTGGTTATAGAGTGAATGTAAATGTCAGCACAAATGAAGAGTCAGACACTATTTTGAACTGGGGAAAATATGTAGAAAAGCAGATATCAATGGAAACATTACGAAATCAGGCAAAGTATAAAGTGAGGGATAGAATTAGACATTTTCAACAGGGTTGAGTTTCAATATATAAATTTGGAAAAAACAAATATGTAGTCACCAATAGGAGTGACAATTGACAGCATTAGGCAACCTGGATATGGATGTTTTTAGAAATCCATGTTCACTTTCCATTTAGGCTTTGGTACAATCATAAGTGTGACCTTTCCATTTTTTGTCCAGAATATTACTGTGATAATGAGGTGTCATGAGTATTTCTTTCACCATTTCTGGGAGCAATATATTGAAGATATAAAATTAGAATCGGGGGTACAAATAGGTGTACCCTGTTTCTATGAACATAGAGAAAAACCACGAATAGACCATACTGTGAATAAATAATAGAACTTTTTTGAACTTTAAATAATGAATTGAACTGATATCTGAAAAATAAAAGGAAATTGTATATTGATATAAAATCATTCATTCCAACCAGTTATATATCTAATGGAAATATTAGTGTTTTGGTTTATCATGAAGAGTGTGTGAGTTTTGCTTCAAAATGATTATGGAAATTCAAAATAATGTGTTTGGAAAGAAGTCTCATGAAAAGACCAGTCAAGAAACCCTGACAATACATGTGTTCTGAAGCAAGAAGTGATTAAATTTGAAACAAATGCCTATTAATTTGTGAACATGTGGATGAAATGTATATCCTATGATGTGCAAAAACTGAAGAAACAATAATGTACCAGTGTCGAATACAAATGAATGACAAATTACATATCATGTCCCATAGGAGTCTACTTGCATTGATGTTAGACTGGGTCAGATACTGTAGAATAATTAGGATTTGTATGCACCCTTCACTGAAGTTAGTAGTAAGTACTAGGAAACAAATATGTATTTCAGGTGGATGAATATTTCTGATTATAATCTTGTGAAAAGTTGATTATAAATCCACATACATGAACATGAATGAATTTAGAGAGTGTATACTAGACACATATATTTCATATTTGGAAAACTTTGGAGAGTATATCTATATCTATACACACACACACACACACACACACACAACACTCACAGACATTAAAAAGTACCAATATAAATGCCAATTGAAATTCATCAGTAAATATATATCATCCACAGATGCAAAAATATTTATGTTACTGAACATGAGTTTATATATAATGTTGTTCTTCTAGTACGCTCTCTTATAGGTTGAATTTTCATTTCCAACAGCATTTAGGAGGAGTGAACACTTCTCACAATTTGTATCTGCCAAGACATCCACCTTACAAAAATGTACGTGTGATACCTGGTAGGATTCTATATATGCATATAAATATACATGTGTGAATAGGCTACAGAAATTGGAAACAAGTATTCACATATTTGTTAAGTTTAGAAACACATGGAGAATATTTCAATTAAAATTTGACTAGATGTATAACCCCTACCTTATATAATGCAAATGTCAAGTCCAACTATAGAACATGTCTCCTCTGAAGTGCTTGTATTTCTATTGTGTTGGGTAAATTTTCCCCATTATATTAGGATGAATAGTCTGAGTCTACTAGGTATGGGTTAGTGTCAGGGATTCAGTACTTCGAATGAAAAATTGGAAAATGAATCCAATGTGTATGTAAATATATGCTGCACAAATATCCTCCCGCTCTCATCCAAAACAATGCCTTGACATTACCTTCACCCCAAGTAAGACACAATTAGAGGAGAAGAGTTACACAATCAGTGAATACATATCTGGAATGGAAAATGCTCAGGAGTTCACAACCTTGGATGTGGTTTAGGAGTTTCCAAAAGTAAGGGACATGGTAAACACTCCACAAACATGTAACTCTGCTGGCCTAAAAACTTTTTGAGATACTGCCTCTGAGCTTCCGCACTTGAAATATATGTTGTTTTCATGAGATTTGGCTTCCTTTGTAGTGAGACCATCAAAGCTGGGTCTGCATCTATGTGACCTGGAGGACATGGTTTCTTATTTTCCAATGAACAAGATGAAGCAGTGCTGAATCCTCTCTTTATAGGTAAACTGAGGCCACTGGGGACTAAGTGTCTCCCCGTCTCCCCATGTGGACTGTGAAGCCATTTTTTCCTCCTCCACTTTTTGTGGTGTTTAGGCTGCTGCACTGTGAGTTTGGTATTTGTTTCACCAAATACTAGCAGGTAAACTGGGACACAGTGCTGGAGGGAGTTCTGCCACGTGTGGTGGGTCAGGGTCTGCAAGAGAATGCACCAACTAGGCTTCTATCTCTCACAGCTTGCCCCATTGCCCCCTTGTCCATATCAACCTGATTCTTAATTTTCCTCTTAAAACTCTCCATATAACAAGATGCCTTTACATATAAGGGTCTGCTGGCAGCACCATGTCAGTTACAAGCCATTTCGAATCCAATGGTAGATGCACATGGTCCTACCACATATGTTTTATCAAACGCCTCCCCACCACTGCTCTAGACCCACTACTCAGCAGGCTCCAAATTACTGGCATCTCTGTTCTACACCATTTTCATGAAACTCAGTAAATCAAGGCACTGTCTGGTATACTCATGATCAGCAACAGGACATCCAATGTTTCTCCAGTGCCACCTGGTCATAGGAATTTCAAAAATTTCATGGTATTTATCTAGCCATTTTTCAAGCATGAAGTTGGAGGCACTGTGGGTTTCAATTCATTAGGCAAACATTAAATGGTTAGGAAGCTCATTTCAATGAAATATCTGGAGAACTGTCACAGGCAAGGCTTCCCTAAGAAAGGACAAAACGTCACATTAGGCCAGGCCCATTGAGGTCAACAATGTGAGGTCCATGTGTGTTTTGACTCTCAATTATGGCTGCCATTTCTTTAAGAATAAAATCATGTGATATCCTTGCTGAGATTCCCAGGCCTCAGTGGAACTCTACCCGGGGCCTAGGTCTCAGTTTCCAAGAGCGACTTTCATGTGTGGCCTCTTAAAATCCCAACAAAATTCATGGCAATGCTTCTCTAAGTTCAGTTCCAAAACCCAGTGTCTAAAAGGAATCACACCAGAGTTCAAGCCCACGTGGACCCAGTCATTTTTTCCAATGCCACACAAATGACCAACATTAAAACCAAAACACTCCCACATGGCCCTCACCTTATTCCATATAGTCAATCATCTTAACCTCTGGCTGGAGGTTTCCATGAGGGGTGCAGCCCAAGACAGTGTCCAAAATCAGCTCGTTTGCCCCTCATTTGCCTAAAATCAGGGTAGCCTGGACACCGTTGCTGTGAACCAGTTGTGAACAATTAAGCCTGCCATTAATACTTCTATGTTTCTCCAATTTGATTGCTACTGATTTTAGGTATCGATTCTTTAGGTGATTTAGAGTCATGCAAAAACACAAGCACCTCTGCAGGGCTTTGAAGAACTCATTTGACTCACAGAATCCCTATTCTCATTTGTTGGAGTGCAGGAACCTAACAGAGGAAGGCAAGAGTCTTCATCCACAATGAATGATATTTTTTGCCATTTTGGTTTTGGAAGCTCACATGGGATCATTCTTAAGATCCATCAGGTGCTGAGAATCTAAGTCACAGCCACACACAGGTCCAAGAGGCTGATAAAGACACATCCCTTTCCAAAGCAATTAAGCAAAGAGCCACAGGTGAGGCCCATTCATTTCCATTTGAAAACTGTTTTCTTCAGGCTTCAAAAAGGGGTGGCCTGATGCAAAGACCTTCCTGACATTCAGTGCAACACAACAATAAGTAAGCAAAAAGCCCAAGGCAGTGTTTCTGCACAGAGACTTTCCTGGTCACACTGATATCTGAGTTTTCTGAGATGCTCGCCATTCTCTTCAACTATCCTTTACATGGCCATGTCACAGAGCTTGGAGGTGGTACATATTTTGGACACAAATCCCTGAGCCCATTCTGGAGAGTGGCCAGAATTCAGGAAGAAAACAACAACTTAGAAAGATAGCAGGTGTTGCACATCGATAATACAAGCTGCAGTCCATTCATATATTGGGCAGGATGAATTATAGGAAAGATTTATACTAGACAGGACACATCCATTAATGCATTCTCTTTTCTAATGTCTACAACAACGGACACAGTGGGATACACATAAACAGAAACACTCTCCGTGTCAAATGACTTACTAGAAACTGTCTGCTCCAAACCAAACAAACCGCCTTTTTGATCTATTCTCAGAACATGAGACAAAACAACAAACCCACACCCACTCCCACAAAGGCACCTCCTTCCCCCAAGTAGGTCTGTGACTATCCGGAGTGTCCTCTGACTGGTGGGCCATACTATGTTCCCCCGAAATGGCCTGGCTTCTCTCAGATCTTGTTTCCTTGACCAACTCTGTGAAGATGTCAGGAAAAAGTGGTTAGCCACTACCTGTTTTCTCAGGAAAGGTCCATCTTCAGAGCTCTCCTGGCATTTGGCCATCCTCACATCATTAGGTACCAAGAAAACTGACTCTGTCCTTGGTAAATCCAAACAAGTGAGCCCACTGGGCCTGGGACTGGGACTGCCTCTGGGTGCCTGGCTTCTTGGATTCCAAGTTCAGAGAGTTCCATCACCAAGGAAATGCGGTATGTCACATTCTTTGGAACTGAATGAGGTCACTGCCTTGGCAACCACTTTGTCCTAACAGTTTCTTCCAAGGGTTACATAAGATGGAGGTTTCCCCTACTTCCTGTGACACTTTCATAAGGTAGAATGTATATCAACCATTGGCACCCGGGAACAGCTCTCCACTCAGGCCTGGGTTGTTCCACCTTGTCTACAATAAGAAGAGAGAGGCAGATTCAGACACATCCCTTCATCCTGACCAGGTTGTTTGCCATGGAAGATGACTTTTGCTCTCTCAGGAGCTTCATACCTGCCTACAACTTCTCCATGTATCATTTGTGCATGGACATTTGAGGTTCTCATCTGGTGGAAGATCCCCAACTTTCCTGTATTGTAAGAACCCCTCTGTCCCTGCTCTTCTGTAAAATGATTGAGGGAACAGTGTATACCTGGGGTTAAAAACAGGTTTGATTTGGTGACAAATGATTCTGTGCGATGAATAATGGGATTGGGAACCTGCAATATTTACAAGAATACAGAGGTGAAATATAAGTTTGAAAAAAGAAATCTAGGTATGCTTTGAAGCCCAGAAAAGTTTTGCCCTTGATTGGGATACTTAGCTTTGAATTATGTTCTGCAAAGATGTCTCAGATAATTTGATATACAATGGCATAGGACCTTGTACATTGGATGATTGAATTTAGAAGAGAACATCCAGTCAAAAAGGGATATTGAGTAGGATTAGGAAGATAGTCGGTAGGTTTAGGAAGACTAGTGAGTATAGGATTTGGACCAAAAGTTCTTTAGCAATAGTCTTTTGGTTATAGAGTGAATGTAAATGTCAGCACAAATGAAGCGTCAGACACTATGTTGAACTGGGGAAAATATGTAGAAAAGCAGATATCAATGGAAACATTACGAAATCAGGCAAAGTATAAAGTGAGGGATAGAATTAGACATTTTCAACAGGGTTGAGTTTCAATATATAAATTAGGAAAAAAACAAATATGTAGTCACCAATAGGATTGACAATTGACAGCATTAGGCAACATGGACATGGATGTTTTTAGAAATCCATGTTCACTTTCAATTTAGGCTTTGGTACAATCATAAGTGTGACCTTTCCATTTTTTGTCCAGAATATTACTGTGATAATGAGGTGACATGAGAATTTCTTTCACCATTTCTTGGAGCAATATATTGAAGATGTAAAATTAGAATCGGGGGTACAAATAGGTGTACCCTGTTTCTATGAACATAGAGAAAAACCACGAATAGTCCATACTGTGAATAAATAATAGAACTTTTTTGAACTTTAAATAATGAATTGAACTGATATCTGAAAAATAAAAGGAAATTGTATATTGATATACAATCATTCATTCCAACCAGTTATATATCTAATGGAAATATTAGTGTTTTGGTTTATCATGAAGAGTGTGTGAGTTTTGCTTCAAAATGATTATGGAAATTCAAAATAATGTGTTTGGAAAGAAGTCTCATGAAAAGACCAGTCAAGAAACCCTGACAATACATGTGTTCTGAAGCAAGAAGTGATTAAATTTGAAACAAATGCCTATTAATTTGTGAACATGTGGATGAAATGTATATCCTATGATGTGCAAAAACTGAAGAAACAATAATGTACCAGTGTCGAATACAAATGAATGACAAATTACATATCATGTCCCATAGGAGTCTACTTGCATTGATGTTAGACTGGGTCAGATACTGTAGAATAATTAGGATTTGTATGCACCCTTCACTGAAGTTAGTAGTAAGTACTAGGAAACAAATATGTATTTCAGGTGGATGAATATTTCTGATTATAATCTTGTGAAAAGTTGATTATAAATCCACATACATGAACATGAATGAATTTAGAGAGTGTATACTAGACACATATATTTCATATTTGGAAAAATTTGGAGAGTATATCTATATCTATATCTATACACACACACACACACACACACACACACACAACACTCACAGACATTAAAAAGTACCAATATAAATGCCAATCGAAATTCATCAGTAAATATATATCATCCACAGATGCAAAAATATTTATGTTACTGAACATGAGTTTATGTATAATGTTGTTCTTCTAGGACGCTCTCTTATAGGTTGAATTTTCATTTCCAACAGCATTTAGGAGGAGTGAACACTTCTCACAATTTGTATCTGCCAAGACATCCACCTTACAAAAATGTACTTGTGATACCTGGTAGGATTCTATATATGCATATAAATATACATGTGTGAATAGGCTACAGAATTTGGAAACAAGTATTCACATATTTGTTAAGTTTAAAAACACATGGAGAATATTTCAATTAAAATTTGACTAGATGTATAACCCCTACCTTATATAATGCAAATGTCATGTCCAACTATAGAACATGTCTCCTCTGAAGTGCTTGTATTTCTATTGTGTTGGGTTAATTTTCCCCATTATATTAGGATGAATAGTCTGAGTCTACTAGGTATGGGTTAGTGTCAGGGATTCAGTACTTCGAATGACAAATTGGAAAATGAATCCAATGTGTATGTAAATATATGCTGCACAAATATCCTCCCGTTCTCATCCAAAACAATGCCTTGACATTACCTTCACCCCAAGTAAGACACAATTAGAGGAGAAGAGTTTCAAAATGAGTGAATACATATCTGGAATGGAAAATTCTCAGGAGTTCACAACCTTGGAGGTGGTTTAGGAGTTTCCAAAAGTAAGGGACATTGTAAACACTCCACAAACATGTAACTGTGCTGGCCTATAAACTTTTTGAGAAACTGCCTCTGAGCTTCCGCACTTGAAATATATGCTGTTTTCATGAGATTTGGCTTCCTTTGTAGTGAGACCATCAAAGCTGGGTCTGCATCTATGTGACCTGGAGGACATGGTTTCTTATTTTCCAATGAACAAGATGAAGCAGTGCTGAATCCTCTCTTTATAGGTAAACTGAGGCCACTGGGGACTAAGTGTCTCCCCGTCTCCCCATGTGGACTGTGAAGCCATTTGGTCCTCCTCCACTTTTTGTGGTGTTTAGGCTGCTGCACTGTGAGTTTGGTATTTGTTTCACGAAATACTAGCAGCTAAACTGGGACACAGTGCTGGAGGGAGTTCTGTCATGTGTGGTGTGTCAGGGTCTGCAAGAGAATGCACCAACTAGGCTTCTATCTCTCACAGCTTGCCCCATTGCCCCCTTGTCCATATCAACCTGATTCTTAATTTTCCTCTTAAAACTCTCCATATAACAAGATGCCTTTACATATAAGGGTCTGCTGGCAGCACCATGTCAGTTACAAGCCATTTGGAATCCAATGGTAGATGCACATGGTCCTACCACGGATGTTTTATCAAACGCCTCCCCACCACTGCTCTAGACCCACTACTCAGCAGGCTCCAAATTACTGGCATCTCTGTTCTACACCATTTTCATGAAACTCAGTAAATCAAGGCACTGTCTGGTATACTCATGATCAGCAACAGGACATCCAATGTTTCTCCAGTGCCACCTGGTCATAGGAATTTCAAAAATTTCATGGTATTTATCTAGCCATTTTTCAAGCATGAAGTTGGAGGCACTGTGGGTTTCAATTCATTAGGCAAACATTAAATGGTGAGGAAGCTCATTTCAATGAAATCTCTGGAGAACTGTCACAGGCAAGGCTTCCCAAAGAATGGACAAAATGTCACATTAGGCCAGACCCATTGAGGTCAACAATGTGAGGTCCATGTGTGTTTTGACTCTCAATTATGGATGCCATTTCTTTAAGAATAAAATCATGTGATATCCTTGCTGAGATTCCCAGGCCTCAGTGGAAATCTACCCGGGGCCTAGGTCTCAGGTTCCAAGAGCGACTTTCATGCATGGCCTCTTAAATTCCCAACAAAATTCATGGCAATGCTTCTCTGAGTTCAGTTCCAAAACCCAGTGTCTAAGGGGAATCACACCAGAGTTCAAGCCCACGTGGACCCAGTCATTTTTTCCAATGCCACACAAATGACCAACATTAAAACCATATAGTCCATCATCTTTACCTCTGGCTGGAGGTTTCATGAGGGACGCAGCCCAAGACAGTGTCCAAAATCAGTTCGTTTGACCCTCATTTGCCTAAAGTCAGGGTAGCCTGGACACCGTTGCTGTGAACCAGGAATGAACAAATAAGCCTTCCGTTAATACTTCTGTGTTTCTCCAATTTGAGGCCTACTGATTTTGGGTATGGATTCTTTAGGTGATTTAGAGTCATGCGAAAACACAAGCACCTCTGCATGGCTTTAAGAACTCATTTGATCCAAAGAATCCCTATTCTCATTTGTTGGAGTGCAAGAACCTAACAGAGGAAGGCAAGAGACTTCATCCACAATGAATGATATTTTTTTGCCATTTTGGTTTTGGAAGCTAACATGGGATCATTCTTAAGATCCATCAGGTGCTGAGAATCTAAGTCACAGCCACACACAGGTCCAAGAGGCTGATAAAGACACATCCCTTTCCAAAGCAATTAAGCAAAGAACCACAGGTGAGGCCCATTCATTTCCATTTGAAAACTGTTTTCTTCAGGCTTCACAAAGGGTTGGCCTGAGGCAAAGACCTTCCTGACATTCAGTGCAACACAACAATAAGTAAGCAAAAGGCCCAAAGCAGGGTTTCTGCACTGAGACTTTCCTGGTCACACTGAAATCTGAGTTTTCTGAGATGCTCGCCATTCTCTTCAGCTATCCAGTACATGGCCATGTCACAAAGCTTGGAGGTGGTACATATTTTGGACACAAATCCCTGAGCCTATTCTGGAGAGTGGCCAGAATTCAAGAAGAAAACAACAACTTAGAAAGATACCAGGTGTTTCACATTGATAAGACAAGCTGCAGTCCATTCATATGTTGGGCAGGATGAATTATGGGAAGATTTATACTAGACAGGACACATCCATTAATGCATTCTCTTTTCTAATGTCTACAACAAAGGATACAGTGGTATACACAGAAACAGAAACACTCGCCTTGTCAAATGACTTACTAGAAACTGTCCGCTCCAAACATAACAAACCGCCATTTATATCTATTCTCAGAACCTGAGACAAAACAACAAACCCCCACCCACTCCCACAAAGGCACCTCCTTCCCCCAAGTAGGTCTGTGACTATCCGGAGTGTCCTCTGACTGGTGGGCCATACTATGTTCCCCCGAAATGGCCTGTCTTCTCTCAGATCTTGTTTCCTTGACCAACTCTGTGAAGATGTCAGGAAAAAGTGGTTAGCCACTACCTGTTTTCTCAGGAAAGGTCCATCTTCAGAGCTCTCCTGGCATTTGGCCATCCTCACATCATTAGGTACCAAGAAAACTGACTCTGTCCTTGGTAAATCCAAACAAGTGAGCCCACTGGGCCTGGGACTGGGACTGCCTCTGGGTGCCTGGCTTCTTGGATACCAAGTTGAGAGAGTTCCATCACCAAGGAAATGAGGTATGTCACATTCTTTGGAACTGAATGAAGTCACTGTCTTGGCAACCACTTTGTCCTAACAGTTGCTTCCAAGGGTTACATAAGATGGAGGTTTCCCCTACTTCCTGTGACACTTTCATAAGGTAGAATGTATATCAACCATTGGCACCCGGGAACAGCTCTCCACTCAGGCCTGGATTGTTCCACCTTGTCTACAATAAGAAGAGAGAGGCAGATTCAGACACATCCCTTCATCCTGACCAGGTTGTTTGCCATGGAAGATGACTTTTGCTCTCTCAGGAGCTTCAAACCTGCCTACAACTTCTCCATGTATCATTTGTGCATGGACATTTGAGGTTCTCATCTGGTGGAAGATCCCCAACTTTCCTGTATTGTAAGAACCCCTCTGTCCCTGCTCTTCTGTAAAATGATTGAGGGAACAGTGTATACCTGGGGTTAAAAACAGGTTTGATTTGGTGACGAATGATTCTGTGCGATGAATAATGGGATTGGGAACCTGCAATATTTACAAGAATATAGAGGTGAAATATAAGTTTGAAAAAAGAAATCTAGGTATGCTTTGAAGCCCATAAAGTTTTGCCCTTGATTGGGATACTTAGCTTTGAATTATGTTCTGCAAAGATGTCTCAGATAATTTGATATACAATGGCATAGGACCTTGTACATTGGATGATTGAATTTAGAAGAGAACATCCAGTCAAAAAGGGATATTGAGTAGGATTAGGAAGATAGTCGGTAGGTTTAGGAAGACTAGTGAGTATAGGATTTGGACCAAAAGTTCTTTAGCAATAGTCTTTTGGTTATAGAGTGAATGTAAATGTCAGCACAAATGAAGCGTCAGACACTATGTTGAACTGGGGAAAATATGTAGAAAAGCAGATATCAATGGAAACATTACGAAATCAGGCAAAGTATAAAGTGAGGGATAGAATTAGACATTTTCAACAGGGTTGAGTTTCAATATATAAATTAGGAAAAAAACAAATATGTAGTCACCAATAGGATTGACAATTGACAGCATTAGGCAACATGGACATGGATGTTTTTAGAAATCCATGTTCACTTTCAATTTAGGCTTTGGTACAATCATAAGTGTGACCTTTCCATTTTTTGTCCAGAATATTACTGTGATAATGAGGTGACATGAGAATTTCTTTCACCATTTCTTGGAGCAATATATTGAAGATGTAAAATTAGAATCGGGGGTACAAATAGGTGTACCCTGTTTCTATGAACATAGAGAAAAACCACGAATAGTCCATACTGTGAATAAATAATAGAAGAACTTTTTTGAACTTTAAATAATGAATTGAACTGATATCTGAAAATAAAAGGAAATTGTATATTGATATACAATCATTCATTCCAACCAGTTATATATCTAATGGAAATATTAGTGTTTTGGTTTATCATGAAGAGTGTGTGAGTTTTGCTTCAAAATGATTATGGAAATTCAAATAATGTGTTTGGAAAGAAGTCTCATGAAAAGACCAGTCAAGAAACCCTGACAATACATGTGTTCTGAAGCAAGAAGTGATTAAATTTGAAACAAATGCCTATTAATTTGTGAACATGTGATGAAATGTATATCCTATGATGTGCAAAAACTGAAGAAACAATAATGTACCAGTGTCGAATACAAATGAATGACAAATTACATATCATGTCCCATAGGAGTCTACTTGCATTGATGTTAGACTGGGTCAGATACTGTAGAATAATTAGGATTTGTATGCACCCTTCACTGAAGTTAGTAGTAAGTACTAGGAAACAAATATGTATTTCAGGTGGATGAATATTTCTGATTATAATCTTGTGAAAAGTTGATTATAAATCCACATACATGAACATGAATGAATTTAGAGAGTGTATACTAGACACATATATTTCATATTTGGAAAAATTTGGAGAGTATATCTATATCTATATCTATACACACACACACACACACACACACACACACAACACTCACAGACATTAAAAAGTACCAATATAAATGCCAATCGAAATTCATCAGTAAATATATATCATCCACAGATGCAAAAATATTTATGTTACTGAACATGAGTTTATGTATAATGTTGTTCTTCTAGGACGCTCTCTTATAGGTTGAATTTTCATTTCCAACAGCATTTAGGAGGAGTGAACACTTCTCACAATTTGTATCTGCCAAGACATCCACCTTACAAAAATGTACTTGTGATACCTGGTAGGATTCTATATATGCATATAAATATACATGTGTGAATAGGCTACAGAATTTGGAAACAAGTATTCACATATTTGTTAAGTTTAAAAACACATGGAGAATATTTCAATTAAAATTTGACTAGATGTATAACCCCTACCTTATATAATGCAAATGTCATGTCCAACTATAGAACATGTCTCCTCTGAAGTGCTTGTATTTCTATTGTGTTGGGTTAATTTTCCCCATTATATTAGGATGAATAGTCTGAGTCTACTAGGTATGGGTTAGTGTCAGGGATTCAGTACTTCGAATGACAAATTGGAAAATGAATCCAATGTGTATGTAAATATATGCTGCACAAATATCCTCCCGTTCTCATCCAAAACAATGCCTTGACATTACCTTCACCCCAAGTAAGACACAATTAGAGGAGAAGAGTTTCAAAATGAGTGAATACATATCTGGAATGGAAAATTCTCAGGAGTTCACAACCTTGGAGGTGGTTTAGGAGTTTCCAAAAGTAAGGGACATTGTAAACACTCCACAAACATGTAACTGTGCTGGCCTATAAACTTTTTGAGAAACTGCCTCTGAGCTTCCGCACTTGAAATATATGCTGTTTTCATGAGATTTGGCTTCCTTTGTAGTGAGACCATCAAAGCTGGGTCTGCATCTATGTGACCTGGAGGACATGGTTTCTTATTTTCCAATGAACAAGATGAAGCAGTGCTGAATCCTCTCTTTATAGGTAAACTGAGGCCACTGGGGACTAAGTGTCTCCCCGTCTCCCCATGTGGACTGTGAAGCCATTTGGTCCTCCTCCACTTTTTGTGGTGTTTAGGCTGCTGCACTGTGAGTTTGGTATTTGTTTCACGAAATACTAGCAGCTAAACTGGGACACAGTGCTGGAGGGAGTTCTGTCATGTGTGGTGTGTCAGGGTCTGCAAGAGAATGCACCAACTAGGCTTCTATCTCTCACAGCTTGCCCCATTGCCCCCTTGTCCATATCAACCTGATTCTTAATTTTCCTCTTAAAACTCTCCATATAACAAGATGCCTTTACATATAAGGGTCTGCTGGCAGCACCATGTCAGTTACAAGCCATTTGGAATCCAATGGTAGATGCACATGGTCCTACCACGGATGTTTTATCAAACGCCTCCCCACCACTGCTCTAGACCCACTACTCAGCAGGCTCCAAATTACTGGCATCTCTGTTCTACACCATTTTCATGAAACTCAGTAAATCAAGGCACTGTCTGGTATACTCATGATCAGCAACAGGACATCCAATGTTTCTCCAGTGCCACCTGGTCATAGGAATTTCAAAAATTTCATGGTATTTATCTAGCCATTTTTCAAGCATGAAGTTGGAGGCACTGTGGGTTTCAATTCATTAGGCAAACATTAAATGGTGAGGAAGCTCATTTCAATGAAATCTCTGGAGAACTGTCACAGGCAAGGCTTCCCAAAGAATGGACAAAATGTCACATTAGGCCAGACCCATTGAGGTCAACAATGTGAGGTCCATGTGTGTTTTGACTCTCAATTATGGATGCCATTTCTTTAAGAATAAAATCATGTGATATCCTTGCTGAGATTCCCAGGCCTCAGTGGAAATCTACCCGGGGCCTAGGTCTCAGGTTCCAAGAGCGACTTTCATGCATGGCCTCTTAAATTCCCAACAAAATTCATGGCAATGCTTCTCTGAGTTCAGTTCCAAAACCCAGTGTCTAAGGGGAATCACACCAGAGTTCAAGCCCACGTGGACCCAGTCATTTTTTCCAATGCCACACAAATGACCAACATTAAAACCATATAGTCCATCATCTTTACCTCTGGCTGGAGGTTTCATGAGGGACGCAGCCCAAGACAGTGTCCAAAATCAGTTCGTTTGACCCTCATTTGCCTAAAGTCAGGGTAGCCTGGACACCGTTGCTGTGAACCAGGAATGAACAAATAAGCCTTCCGTTAATACTTCTGTGTTTCTCCAATTTGAGGCCTACTGATTTTGGGTATGGATTCTTTAGGTGATTTAGAGTCATGCGAAAACACAAGCACCTCTGCATGGCTTTAAGAACTCATTTGATCCAAAGAATCCCTATTCTCATTTGTTGGAGTGCAAGAACCTAACAGAGGAAGGCAAGAGACTTCATCCACAATGAATGATATTTTTTTGCCATTTTGGTTTTGGAAGCTAACATGGGATCATTCTTAAGATCCATCAGGTGCTGAGAATCTAAGTCACAGCCACACACAGGTCCAAGAGGCTGATAAAGACACATCCCTTTCCAAAGCAATTAAGCAAAGAACCACAGGTGAGGCCCATTCATTTCCATTTGAAAACTGTTTTCTTCAGGCTTCACAAAGGGTTGGCCTGAGGCAAAGACCTTCCTGACATTCAGTGCAACACAACAATAAGTAAGCAAAAGGCCCAAAGCAGGGTTTCTGCACTGAGACTTTCCTGGTCACACTGAAATCTGAGTTTTCTGAGATGCTCGCCATTCTCTTCAGCTATCCAGTACATGGCCATGTCACAAAGCTTGGAGGTGGTACATATTTTGGACACAAATCCCTGAGCCTATTCTGGAGAGTGGCCAGAATTCAAGAAGAAAACAACAACTTAGAAAGATACCAGGTGTTTCACATTGATAAGACAAGCTGCAGTCCATTCATATGTTGGGCAGGATGAATTATGGGAAGATTTATACTAGACAGGACACATCCATTAATGCATTCTCTTTTCTAATGTCTACAACAAAGGATACAGTGGTATACACAGAAACAGAAACACTCGCCTTGTCAAATGACTTACTAGAAACTGTCCGCTCCAAACATAACAAACCGCCATTTATATCTATTCTCAGAACCTGAGACAAAACAACAAACCCCCACCCACTCCCACAAAGGCACCTCCTTCCCCCAAGTAGGTCTGTGACTATCCGGAGTGTCCTCTGACTGGTGGGCCATACTATGTTCCCCCGAAATGGCCTGTCTTCTCTCAGATCTTGTTTCCTTGACCAACTCTGTGAAGATGTCAGGAAAAAGTGGTTAGCCACTACCTGTTTTCTCAGGAAAGGTCCATCTTCAGAGCTCTCCTGGCATTTGGCCATCCTCACATCATTAGGTACCAAGAAAACTGACTCTGTCCTTGGTAAATCCAAACAAGTGAGCCCACTGGGCCTGGGACTGGGACTGCCTCTGGGTGCCTGGCTTCTTGGATACCAAGTTCAGAGAGTTCCATCACCAAGGAAATGAGGTATGTCACATTCTTTGGAACTGAATGAAGTCACTGCCTTGGCAACCACTTTGTCCTAACAGTTGCTTCCAAGGGTTACATAAGATGGAGGTTTCCCCTACTTCCTGTGACACTTTCATAAGGTAGAATGTATATCAACCATTGGCACCCGGGAACAGCTCTCCACTCAGGCCTGGATTGTTCCACCTTGTCTACAATAAGAAGAGAGAGGCAGATTCAGACACATCCCTTCATCCTGACCAGGTTGTTTGCCATGGAAGATGACTTTTGCTCTCTCAGGAGCTTCAAACCTGCCTACAACTTCTCCATGTATCATTTGTGCATGGACATTTGAGGTTCTCATCTGGTGGAAGATCCCCAACTTTCCTGTATTGTAAGAACCCCTCTGTCCCTGCTCTTCTGTAAAATGATTGAGGGAACAGTGTATACCTGGGGTTAAAAACAGGTTTGATTTGGTGACGAATGATTCTGTGCGATGAATAATGGGATTGGGAACCTGCAATATTTACAAGAATATAGAGGTGAAATATAAGTTTGAAAAAAGAAATCTAGGTATGCTTTGAAGCCCATAAAGTTTTGCCCTTGATTGGGATACTTAGCTTTGAATTATGTTCTGCAAAGATGTCTCAGATAATTTGATATACAATGGCATAGGACCTTGTACATTGGATGATTGAATTTAGAAGAGAACATCCAGTCAAAAAGGGATATTGAGTAGGATTAGGAAGATAGTCGGTAGGTTTAGGAAGACTAGTGAGTATAGGATTTGGACCAAAAGTTCTTTAGCAATAGACTTTTGGTTATAGAGTGAATGTAAATGTCAGCACAAATGAAGAGTCAGACACTATGTTGAACTGGGGAAAATATGTAGAAAAACAGATATCAATGGAAACATTACGAAATCAGGCAAAGTATAAAGTGAGGGATAGAATTAGACATTTTCAACAGGGTTGAGTTTCAATATATAAATTAGGAAAAAACAAAAATGTAGTCACCAATAGGAGTGACAATTGACAGCATTAGGCAACCTGGACATGGATGTTTTTAGAAATCCATGTTCACTTTCCATTTAGGCTTTGGTACAATCATAAGTGTGACCTTTCCATTTTTTGTCCAGAATATTACTGTGATAATGAGGTGACATGAGTATTTCTTTCACCATTTCTGGGAGCAATATATTGAAGATGTAAAATTAGAATCGGGGGTACAAATAGGTGTACCCTGTTTCTATGAACATAGAGAAAAACCACGAATAGACCATACTGTGAATAAATAATAGAACTTTTTTGAACTTTAAATAATGAATTGAACTGATATCTGAAAAATAAAAGGAAATTGTATATTGATATACAATCATTCATTCCAACCAGTTATATATCTAATGGAAATATTAGTGTTTTGGTTTATCATGAAGAGTGTGTGAGTTTTGCTTCAAAATGATTATGGAAATTCAAAATAATGTGTTTGGAAAGAAGTCTCATGAAAAGACCAGTCAAGAAACCCTGACAATACATGTGTTCTGAAGCAAGAAGTGATTAAATTTGAAACAAATGCCTATTAATTTGTGAACATGTGGATGAAATGTATATCCTATGATGTGCAAAAACTGAAGAAACAATAATGTACCAGTGTCGAATACAAATGAATGACAAATTACATATCATGTCCCATAGGAGTCTACTTGCATTGATGTTAGACTGGGTCAGATACTGTAGAATAATTAGGATTTGTATGCACCCTTCACTGAAGTTAGTAGTAAGTACTAGGAAACAAATATGTATTTCAGGTGGATGAATATTTCTGATTATAATCTTGTGAAAAGTTGATTATAAATCCACATACATGAACATGAATGAATTTAGAGAGTGTATACTAGACACATATATTTCATATTTGGAAAAATTTGGAGAGTATATCTATATCTATATCTATACACACACACACACACACACACACACACACAACACTCACAGACATTAAAAAGTACCAATATAAATGCCAATCGAAATTCATCAGTAAATATATATCATCCACAGATGCAAAAATATTTATGTTACTGAACATGAGTTTATGTATAATGTTGTTCTTCTAGGACGCTCTCTTATAGGTTGAATTTTCATTTCCAACAGCATTTAGGAGGAGTGAACACTTCTCACAATTTGTATCTGCCAAGACATCCACCTTACAAAAATGTACTTGTGATACCTGGTAGGATTCTATATATGCATATAAATATACATGTGTGAATAGGCTACAGAATTTGGAAACAAGTATTCACATATTTGTTAAGTTTAAAAACACATGGAGAATATTTCAATTAAAATTTGACTAGATGTATAACCCCTACCTTATATAATGCAAATGTCAAGTCCAACTATAGAACATGTCTCCTCTGAAGTGCTTGTATTTCTATTGTGTTGGGTTAATTTTCCCCATTATATTAGGATGAATAGTCTGAGTCTACTAGGTATGGGTTAGTGTCAGGGATTCAGTACTTCGAATGACAAATTGGAAAATGAATCCAATGTGTATGTAAATATATGCTGCACAAATATCCTCCCGTTCTCATCCAAAACAATGCCTTGACATTACCTTCACCCCAAGTAAGACACAATTAGAGGAGAAGAGTTTCAAAATCAGTGAATACATATCTGGAATGGAAAATTCTCAGGAGTTCACAACCTTGGAGGTGGTTTAGGAGTTTCCAAAAGTAAGGGACATTGTAAACACTCCACAAACATGTAACTGTGCTGGCCTAAAAACTTTTTGAGAAACTGCCTCTGAGCTTCCGCACTTGAAATATATGCTGTTTTCATGAGATTTGGCTTCCTTTGTAGTGAGACCATCAAAGCTGGGTCTGCATCTATGTGACCTGGAGGACATGGTTTCTTATTTTCCAATGAACAAGATGAAGCAGTGCTGAATCCTCTCTTTATAGGTAAACTGAGGCCACTGGGGACTAAGTGTCTCCCCGTCTCCCCATGTGGACTGTGAAGCCATTTGGTCCTCCTCCACTTTTTGTGGTGTTTAGGCTGCTGCACTGTGAGTTTGGTATTTGTTTCACGAAATACTAGCAGCTAAACTGGGACACAGTGCTGGAGGGAGTTCTGTCACGTGTGGTGTGTCAGGGTCTGCAAGAGAATGCACCAACTAGGCTTCTATCTCTCACAGCTTGCCCCATTGCCCCCTTGTCCATATCAACCTGATTCTTAATTTTCCTCTTAAAACTCTCCATATAACAAGATGCCTTTACATATAAGGGTCTGCTGGCAGCACCATGTCAGTTACAAGCCATTTGGAATCCAATGGTAGATGCACATGGTCCTACCACGGATCTTTTATCAAACGCCTCCCCACCACTGCTCTAGACCCACTACTCAGCAGGCTCCAAATTACTGGCATCTCTGTTCTACACCATTTTCATGAAACTCAGTAAATCAAGGCACTGTCTGGTATACTCATGATCAGCAACAGGACATCCAATGTTTCTCCAGTGCCACCTGGTCATAGGAATTTCAAAAATTTCATGGTATTTATCTAGCCATTTTTCAAGCATGAAGTTGGAGGCACTGTGGGTTTCAATTCATTAGGCAAACATTAAATGGTGAGGAAGCTCAATTCAATGAAATCTCTGGAGAACTGTCACAGGCAAGGCTTCCCAAAGAATGGACAAAACGTCACATTAGGCCAGACCCATTGAGGTCAACAATGTGAGGTCCATGTGTGTTTTGACTCTCAATTATGGATGCCATTTCTTTAAGAATAAAATCATGTGATATCCTTGCTGAGATTCCCAGGCCTCATTGGAAATCTACCCGGGGCCTAGGTCTCAGTTTCCAAGAGCGACATTCATGCGTGGCCTCTTAAAATCCCAACAAAATTCATGGCAATGCTTCTCTGAGTTCAGTTCCAAAACCCAGTGTCTAAGGGGAATCACACCAGAGTTCAAGCCCACGTGGACCCAGTCATTTTTTCCAATGCCACACAAATGACCAACATTAAAACCATATAGTCAATCATCTTTACCTCTGGCTGGAGGTTTCATGAGGGACGCAGCCCAAGACAGTGTCCAAAATCAGCTCGTTTGACCCTCATTTGCCTAAAGTCAGGGTAGCCTGGACACCGTTGCTGTGAACCAGGAATGAACAAATAAGCCTTCCGTTAATACTTCTGTGTTTCTCCAATTTGAGGCCTACTGATTTTGGGTATGGATTCTTTAGGTGATTTAGAGTCATGCGAAAACACAAGCACCTCTGCAGGGCTTTAAGAACTCATTTGATCCAAAGAATCCCTATTCTCATTTGTTGGAGTGCAAGAACCTAACAGAGGAAGGCAAGAGACTTCATCCACAATGAATGATATTTTTTTGCCATTTTGGTTTTGGAAGCTAACATGGGATCATTCTTAAGATCCATCAGGTGCTGAGAATCTAAGTCACAGCCACACACAGGTCCAAGAGGCTGATAAAGACACATCCCTTTCCAAAGCAATTAAGCAAAGAACCACAGGTGAGGCCCATTCATTTCCATTTGAAAACTGTTTTCTTCAGGCTTCACAAAGGGTTGGCCTGAGGCAAAGACCTTCCTGACATTCAGTGCAACACAACAATAAGTAAGCAAAAGGCCCAAAGCAGGGTTTCTGCACTGAGACTTTCCTGGTCACACTGAAATCTGAGTTTTCTGAGATGCTCGCCATTCTCTTCAGCTATCCAGTACATGGCCATGTCACAGAGCTTGGAGGTGGTACATATTTTGGACACAAATCCCTGAGCCTATTCTGGAGAGTGGCCAGAATTCAAGAAGAAAACAACAACTTAGAAAGATACCAGGTGTTTCACATTGATAAGACAAGCTGCAGTCCATTCATATGTTGGGCAGGATGAATTATGGGAAGATTTATACTAGACAGGACACATCCATTAATGCATTCTCTTTTCTAATGTCTACAACAACGGACACAGTGGTATACACAGAAACAGAAACACTCGCCTTGTCAAATGACTTACTAGAAACTGTCCGCTCCAAACATAACAAACCGCCATTTATATCTATTCTCAGAACCTGAGACAAAACAACAAACCCCCACCCACTCCCACAAAGGCACCTCCTTCCCCCAAGTAGGTCTGTGACTATCCGGAGTGTCCTCTGACTGGTGGGCCATACTATGTTCCCCCGAAATGGCCTGTCTTCTCTCAGATCTTGTTTCCTTGACCAACTCTGTGAAGATGTCAGGAAAAAGTGGTTAACCACTACCTGTTTTCTCAGGAAAGGTCCATCTTCAGAGCTCTCCTGGCATTTGGCCATCCTCACATCATTAGGTACCAAGAAAACTGACTCTGTCCTTGGTAAATCCAAACAAGTGAGCCCACTGGGCCTGGGACTGGGACTGCCTCTGGGTGCCTGGCTTCTTGGATACCAAGTTCAGAGAGTTCCATCACCAAGGAAATGCGGTATGTCACATTCTTTGGAACGGAATGAGGTCACTGCCTTGGCAACCACTTTGTCCTAACAGTTGCTTCCAAGGGTTACATAAGATGGAGGTTTCCCCTACTTCCTGTGACACTTTCATAAGGTAGAATGTATATCAACCATTGGCACCCGGGAACAGCTCTCCACTCAGGCCTGGATTGTTCCACCTTGTCTACAATAAGAAGAGAGAGGCAGATTCAGACACATCCCTTCATCCTGACCAGGTTGTTTGCCATGGAAGATGACTTTTGCTCTCTCAGGAGCTTCAAACCTGCCTACAACTTCTCCATGTATCATTTGTGCATGGACATTTGAGGTTCTCATCTGGTGGAAGATCCCCAACTTTCCTGTATTGTAAGAACCCCTCTGTCCCTGCTCTTCTGTAAAATGATTGAGGGAACAGTGTATACCTGGAGTTAAAAACATTTTTGATTTGGTGACGAATGATTCTGTGCGATGAATAATGGGATTGGGAACCTGCAATATTTACAAGAATATAGAGGTGAAATATAAGTTTGAAAAAAGAAATCTAGGTATGCTTTGAAGCCCATAAAGTTTTGCCCTTGATTGGGATACTTAGCTTTGAATTATGTTCTGCAAAGATGTCTCAGATAATTTGATATACAATGGCATAGGACCTTGTACATTGGATGATTGAATTTAGAAGAGAACATCCAGTCAAAAAGGGATATTGAGTAGGATTAGGAAGATAGTCGGTAGGTTTAGGAAGACTAGTGAGTTTAGGATTTGGACCAAAAGTTCTTTAGCAATAGACTTTTGGTTATAGAGTGAATGTAAATGTCAGCACAAATGAAGAGTCAGACACTATGTTGAACTGGGGAAAATATGTAGAAAAACAGATATCAATGGAAACATTACGAAATCAGGCAAAGTATAAAGTGAGGGATAGAATTAGACATTTTCAACAGGGTTGAGTTTCAATATATAAATTAGGAAAAAACAAAAATGTAGTCACCAATAGGAGTGACAATTGACAGCATTAGGCAACCTGGACATGGATGTTTTTAGAAATCCATGTTCACTTTCCATTTAGGCTTTGGTACAATCATAAGTGTGACCTTTCCATTTTTTGTCCAGAATATTACTGTGATAATGAGGTGACATGAGTATTTCTTTCACCATTTCTGGGAGCAATATATTGAAGATGTAAAATTAGAATCGGGGGTACAAATAGGTGTACCCTGTTTCTATGAACATAGAGAAAAACCACGAATAGACCATACTGTGAATAAATAATAGAACTTTTTTGAACTTTAAATAATGAATTGAACTGATATCTGAAAAATAAAAGGAAATTGTATATTGATATACAATCATTCATTCCAACCAGTTATATATCTAATGGAAATATTAGTGTTTTGGTTTATCATGAAGAGTGTGTGAGTTTTGCTTCAAAATGATTATGGAAATTCAAAATAATGTGTTTGGAAAGAAGTCTCATGAAAAGACCAGTCAAGAAACCCTGACAATACATGTGTTCTGAAGCAAGAAGTGATTAAATTTGAAACAAATGCCTATTAATTTGTGAACATGTGGATGAAATGTATATCCTATGATGTGCAAAAACTGAAGAAACAATAATGTACCAGTGTCGAATACAAATGAATGACAAATTACATATCATGTCCCATAGGAGTCTACTTGCATTGATGTTAGACTGGGTCAGATACTGTAGAATAATTAGGATTTGTATGCACCCTTCACTGAAGTTAGTAGTAAGTACTAGGAAACAAATATGTATTTCAGGTGGATGAATATTTCTGATTATAATCTTGTGAAAAGTTGATTATAAATCCACATACATGAACATGAATGAATTTAGAGAGTGTATACTAGACACATATATTTCATATTTGGAAAAATTTGGAGAGTATATCTATATCTATATCTATACACACACACACACACACACACACACACACACACACACAACACTCACAGACATTAAAAAGTACCAATATAAATGCCAATCGAAATTCATCAGTAAATATATATCATCCACAGATGCAAAAATATTTATGTTACTGAACATGAGTTTATGTATAATGTTGTTCTTCTAGGACGCTCTCTTATAGGTTGAATTTTCATTTCCAACAGCATTTAGGAGGAGTGAACACTTCTCAAAATTTGTATCTGCCAAGACATCCACCTTACAAAAATGTACTTGTGATACCTGGTAGGATTCTATATATGCATATAAATATACATGTGTGAATAGGCTACAGAATTTGGAAACAAGTATTCACATATTTGTTAAGTTTAAAAACACATGGAGAATATTTCAATTAAAATTTGACTAGATGTATAACCCCTACCTTATATAATGCAAATGTCAAGTCCAACTATAGAACATGTCTCCTCTGAAGTGCTTGTATTTCTATTGTGTTGGGTTAATTTTCCCCATTATATTAGGATGAATAGTCTGAGTCTACTAGGTATGGGTTAGTGTCAGGGATTCAGTACTTCGAATGACAAATTGGAAAATGAATCCAATGTGTATGTAAATATATGCTGCACAAATATCCTCCCGTTCTCATCCAAAACAATGCCTTGACATTACCTTCACCCCAAGTAAGACACAATTAGAGGAGAAGAGTTTCAAAATCAGTGAATACATATCTGGAATGGAAAATTCTCAGGAGTTCACAACCTTGGAGGTGGTTTAGGAGTTTCCAAAAGTAAGGGACATTGTAAACACTCCACAAACATGTAACTGTGCTGGCCTAAAAACTTTTTGAGAAACTGCCTCTGAGCTTCCGCACTTGAAATATATGCTGTTTTCATGAGATTTGGCTTCCTTTGTAGTGAGACCATCAAAGCTGGGTCTGCATCTATGTGACCTGGAGGACATGGTTTCTTATTTTCCAATGAACAAGATGAAGCAGTGCTGAATCCTCTCTTTATAGGTAAACTGAGGCCACTGGGGACTAAGTGTCTCCCCGTCTCCCCATGTGGACTGTGAAGCCATTTGGTCCTCCTCCACTTTTTGTGGTGTTTAGGCTGCTGCACTGTGAGTTTGGTATTTGTTTCACGAAATACTAGCAGCTAAACTGGGACACAGTGCTGGAGGGAGTTCTGTCACGTGTGGTGTGTCAGGGTCTGCAAGAGAATGCACCAACTAGGCTTCTATCTCTCACAGCTTGCCCCATTGCCCCCTTGTCCATATCAACCTGATTCTTAATTTTCCTCTTAAAACTCTCCATATAACAAGATGCCTTTACATATAAGGGTCTGCTGGCAGCACCATGTCAGTTACAAGCCATTTGGAATCCAATGGTAGATGCACATGGTCCTACCACGGATCTTTTATCAAACGCCTCCCCACCACTGCTCTAGACCCACTACTCAGCAGGCTCCAAATTACTGGCATCTCTGTTCTACACCATTTTCATGAAACTCAGTAAATCAAGGCACTGTCTGGTATACTCATGATCAGCAACAGGACATCCAATGTTTCTCCAGTGCCACCTGGTCATAGGAATTTCAAAAATTTCATGGTATTTATCTAGCCATTTTTCAAGCATGAAGTTGGAGGCACTGTGGGTTTCAATTCATTAGGCAAACATTAAATGGTGAGGAAGCTCAATTCAATGAAATCTCTGGAGAACTGTCACAGGCAAGCTTCCCAAAGAATGGACAAAACGTCACATTAGGCCAGACCCATTGAGGTCAACAATGTGAGGTCCATGTGTGTTTTGACTCTCAATTATGGATGCCATTTCTTTAAGAATAAAATCATGTGATATCCTTGCTGAGATTCCCAGGCCTCATTGGAAATCTACCCGGGGCCTAGGTCTCAGTTTCCAAGAGCGACATTCATGCGTGGCCTCTTAAAATCCCAACAAAATTCATGGCAATGCTTCTCTGAGTTCAGTTCCAAAACCCAGTGTCTAAGGGGAATCACACCAGAGTTCAAGCCCACGTGGACCCCAGTCATTTTTTCCAATGCCACACAAATGACCAACATTAAAACCATATAGTCAATCATCTTTACCTCTGGCTGGAGGTTTCATGAGGGACGCAGCCCAAGACAGTGTCCAAAATCAGCTCGTTTGACCCTCATTTGCCTAAAGTCAGGGTAGCCTGGACACCGTTGCTGTGAACCAGGAATGAACAAATAAGCCTTCCGTTAATACTTCTGTGTTTCTCCAATTTGAGGCCTACTGATTTTGGGTATGGATTCTTTAGGTGATTTAGAGTCATGCGAAAACACAAGCACCTCTGCAGGGCTTTAAGAACTCATTTGATCCAAAGAATCCCTATTCTCATTTGTTGGAGTGCAAGAACCTAACAGAGGAAGGCAAGAGACTTCATCCACAATGAATGATATTTTTTGCCATTTTGGTTTTGGAAGCTAACATGGGATCATTCTTAAGATCCATCAGGTGCTGAGAATCTAAGTCACAGCCACACACAGGTCCAAGAGGCTGATAAAGACACATCCCTTTCCAAAGCAATTAAGCAAAGAACCACAGGTGAGGCCCATTCATTTCCATTTGAAAACTGTTTTCTTCAGGCTTCACAAAGGGTTGGCCTGAGGCAAAGACCTTCCTGACATTCAGTGCAACACAACAATAAGTAAGCAAAAGGCCCAAAGCAGGGTTTCTGCACTGAGACTTTCCTGGTCACACTGAAATCTGAGTTTTCTGAGATGCTCGCCATTCTCTTCAGCTATCCAGTACATGGCCATGTCACAGAGCTTGGAGGTGGTACATATTTTGGACACAAATCCCTGAGCCTATTCTGGAGAGTGGCCAGAATTCAAGAAGAAAACAACAACTTAGAAAGATACCAGGTGTTTCACATTGATAAGACAAGCTGCAGTCCATTCATATGTTGGGCAGGATGAATTATGGGAAGATTTATACTAGACAGGACACATCCATTAATGCATTCTCTTTTCTAATGTCTACAACAACGGACACAGTGGTATACACAGAAACAGAAACACTCGCCTTGTCAAATGACTTACTAGAAACTGTCCGCTCCAAACATAACAAACCGCCATTTATATCTATTCTCAGAACCTGAGACAAAACAACAAACCCCCACCCACTCCACAAAGGCACCTCCTTCCCCAAGTAGGTCTGTGACTATCCGGAGTGTCCTCTGACTGGTGGGCCATACTATGTTTCCCCCGAAATGGCCTGTCTTCTCTCAGATCTTGTTTCCTTGACCAACTCTGTGAAGATGTCAGGAAAAAGTGGTTAACCACTACCTGTTTTCTCAGGAAAGGTCCATCTTCAGAGCTCTCCTGGCATTTGGCCATCCTCACATCATTAGGTACCAAGAAAACTGACTCTGTCCTTGGTAAATCCAAACAAGTGAGCCCACTGGGCCTGGGACTGGGACTGCCTCTGGTGCCTGGCTTCTTGGATACCAAGTTCAGAGAGTTCCATCACCAAGGAAATGCGGTATGTCACATTCTTTGGAACGGAATGAGGTCACTGCCTTGGCAACCACTTTGTCCTAACAGTTGCTTCCAAGGGTTACATAAGATGGAGGTTTCCCCTACTTCCTGTGACACTTTCATAAGGTAGAATGTATATCAACCATTGGCACCCGGGAACAGCTCTCCACTCAGGCCTGGATTGTTCCACCTTGTCTACAATAAGAAGAGAGAGGCAGATTCAGACACATCCCTTCATCCTGACCAGGTTGTTTGCCATGGAAGATGACTTTTGCTCTCTCAGGAGCTTCAAACCTGCCTACAACTTCTCCATGTATCATTTGTGCATGGACATTTGAGGTTCTCATCTGGTGGAAGATCCCCAACTTTCCTGTATTGTAAGAACCCCTCTGTCCCTGCTCTTCTGTAAAATGATTGAGGGAACAGTGTATACCTGGAGTTAAAAACATTTTTGATTTGGTGACGAATGATTCTGTGCGATGAATAATGGGATTGGGAACCTGCAATATTTACAAGAATATAGAGGTGAAATATAAGTTTGAAAAAAGAAATCTAGGTATGCTTTGAAGCCCATAAAGTTTTGCCCTTGATTGGGATACTTAGCTTTGAATTATGTTCTGCAAAGATGTCTCAGATAATTTGATATACAATGGCATAGGACCTTGTACATTGGATGATT